>NW_025746659.1:0-95239 GCF_021184085.1 Oncorhynchus gorbuscha
CCCGTTCATCTTCCCTCCCCCTCCCGTCCTTGTCGAGAGCGCACCTATTTACAAGGTACATAAGATTATGGACATGCGTTCTCGGGGACGGGGTCACCAATACCTAGTGGATTGGGAGGGTTACGGTCCTGAGGAGAGGAGTTGGGTTCCGTCTCGGGGCGTGCTGGACCGTTCGCTCATCGATGATTTCCTCCGTTGCCGCCAGGATTCCTCCTCGAGTGCGCCAGGAGGCGCTCGGTGAGTGGGGGGTACTGTCATGTTTGTCATTTATTGTCATGTCTTGTCCCTGTGCTCCCCATGCTATTCGTTTCCCTCTGCTGGTCTTGTTTGGTTCTTTCCCTCCTTCTATCCCTCTCTCTCCCCTCCCTCTCTCACTCTCTCGCTCTCTCTTCTCTCTGTCGTTCCGTTCCTGCTCCCAGCTGTTCCTATTCCCCTAATCATCATTTAGTCTTCCCACACCTGTTCCCGATCCTTTCCCCTGATTAGAGTCCCTATTTATTCCTTTGTGATCCGTTCCTGTCCCGTCGGTTCCTTGTATTGTATTCACCATGCTGTGATTGCGTTTCGCCCTGTCCTGTCGTGTTTTTGCCGTGATTGTGTATCACCCTGTCCTGTCGTGTTTTGTGCCTTCATCAGATGCTGCGTGTGAGCAGGTGTCTCAGTCGACTACGGCCTGCGCCTACCCGAAGCGACCTGCAGTCTGTGGCCGCTTCTCCAGTTGTTTCCCCTCTACAAGTCTAGAGGATTTCTGTTATTCCGTTTTGGACTTTAATAAACTCTGTTTCTGTTAAGTCGCGTTTGGGTCCTCTTTCACCTGCATGACACCTAAACTTTACAGGCCATCTACTCACAGGAAAAAAAGCTACCAACTCAAATAATTATGATTAAATTAATCTAGGAAGTAGTTTCTAACAATTACAAGACCGATATTGATTTGTCAAGTTGTGTTGTCAGAGGACAGGTTGCAGGAAATGGTCAATGTGAAAGAGGGCAACAATCTTGTGAAAATGTCACTTGTTGTAAAAGTACATTAAAAATGAACTACAAATAAAGCACTTCAAGTACTCATTTCTTGAGCCATTAATTTGCTTGTCTCTAAACTGGAATCAAAGGCATTATTGAACATGCTCCTGGAATAGTTTGTCTAAACCAGGGCTTCAGCTTTAACGTCATTGACCAAATGAAACAACTCATTGTTTCTTCCTTGCTTTATAAGATTATATTCAGTTGGATGAACATTCAGCTGTTTTCAAGTACTAGTCAGCACTAGCAACAACAGCATTTTCTGACTTGCTAACTGGTAGTACAATGCATTTGGGGGAAGTATTCCGGCCACATGTTCAGTTACAGCCTTATTCTAAAATTGCTTAAATACAAGTTTTTCCTCAGTCTACACACTAACCCATAATGGCAAAGCAAAAAAGGGTCAGATTATATTTAACTAAATCAAATTTATTTATATAGCCCTTCGTATATCAGCTGATATCTCAACGTGCTGTACAGAAACCCAGCCTAAAACCCCAAACAGCAAGCAATGCAGGTGTAGAAGCACAGTGGCTAGGAAAAACTCCCTAGAAAGGCCGAAACCTAAAATCTTGTTTTCAGACAGTTTGCTTTGAGAAACATTTGTGCTTGGGTGCATCCTGTCTTGGATCATGATTATTCTACAACTTCATGAGTCCACCTACGGTAAATTCAATTGATTTGACATGATTTGGAAAGGCACCTAAGGTCCCACCGTTGACTGCGCAATTAAACAAGCCATGAGGTTGGAATTGTCTGAGCTCAAAGGATTGAGGCACAGCTGTGGGGAAGGTTACCAACCTTGATGGTCCCCAAGAGCACAACCTCTCTCACTGGAAGTCTGGAACCACCAAGGTTCTTCATAGAGCTGGCCCCCTGGCCAAACTGCACAATTGGGGGAGAAGGGCATTGGTCAGGGAGGTGACCAAGAACCCGATGGACACTGACAGAGCTCCTCTGTGGAGAAGGACAACCATCTCTGCAGCACTCCAATCAGTCCTTTATGGCAGAGTGGCCAGACAGAATCCACTCAGTAAAAGGCAGATTACAGCCCGCTGGAAGTTTACCTAAACGCACTTGAAACCAATTTACTCTTTGGCCTAAATGCCAAGTGTCACATCTGGAGGAAACCTGGCACCATACAGTGTAGCATGCTGTGGGGATGTTTTTCAGGGGCTGGGACTGGAAACGAGTCGGAATCGAGGGAAAGATGAACCGAGCAAAGTACAAAGAGATCCTCGATAACCTGCTCAGGACCTCAGACTTGGGCGAAGGTTCACCTTCCAACAGGACAACGACCCTAAGCATACAGCCAAGACAACGCAGGACTTCGGGACAAGTCTCAATGTCATTGAGTGGCCCAGCCATAGCCTGGACTTGAACCCAATCTAACATCTCTGGAGAAACTTGACAATAGCTCTGCAGCGACGCTCCCCATCCAACCTGACAGAGCTTGAGAGGATCTGCAGATTGAGGAAGGAATAAGAGTAAAGCTGTAACGTAACAAAACGTGGAAGTCATAACTAACCGAATGCAGTGTACATGTGGTGTGGTCAACCAGTTATCAAGTCAGAAGTTTCCTAATTCCGACTAGCATGTGAACGTGGCACTAGACAGTACTCTGATCTTGTATATATTATTTAGGGGTAGGAGACAGCCGGAATAAATAGTGTTGGTCCTTTACACACAAAATATTGGGAAATAAAAATACTGAAAGTTTACATTTAATTCATTAAATATTGGAAGATGATGTGTACAATAGGTAAATGAGAAAGTTGTTTGGATAAGGGAATTGTAAATATAAATGACACATGTTTATGTCAAGGTTTACCAGAATTGGACCCAGAAGCAGACCAGGACAAGGTGAGTATAAAGATGGTGAGTATTTATTAATCAATGAGAATGTGGAGGTAGATAGTTCCGGGTGGAGGAGCGGGCAGCAGAGGTGGGTTGATGGGAGTGGATAGGCAGATCCAATGGATAACACTCTGGCGACGAGCAGACAGGGATGGGGTATGGGTTCTGGGTGAATGGCTGTAGACAAAACAAATGGCGGTAAGTTAAAGGCAAGCAAGACGTACAAAACAATAAAACAAAACAAACTTTATAAACTGGAGGCTGGTTCTTGGGCACAACATACTGTTCATGGCTAACGATCCGGCAGGGAATGGATGTCAGGTCAGAGCTTTTGAAGGGGAGAGGTGATGATCAGGACAGGTGTGCAGATTACTGATGGGATACAGGTGCGGGTGAACATCTATCTCCCAACAAGCTAATTCGCCCGGCAACCAGACAGGGTGCGTTCCAGGACACCGGAAACACACTCCAGGACAGAAACACAGGCAAACAGACTCAAGAAGCGGGATTCGTGACAGTACCCCCCCTCTGACGAACTCCACCGGGCGGACTACCTGGAGCGCCAGGGTGGAGGCGGTAGAAGTCACGAAGCAGGTCGACATGAAGGATCTGACGCCGAGGAATCCAACTCCTCTTCTCTGGACCATATCCTTCCCAATCCACGAGATATTGGAAACCTCGACCCCGCCGTCTGGAATCCATTATGCGGCGCACCGTGTAGGCAGGACCACCTCCGATCATCCGAGGAGGAGGAGGACGAGGGGGCAACAGAGGACTGAGGAGAACCGGCTTGAGGCAGGAGACATGAAAGGTGGGGTGTACTCGAAGCGTTGCCGGCAATTTGAGTCGGACCACAACGGGGTTAATGATTCTCTCCACCACAAACGGACCAATGAACTTTGGTGACAGTTTCCTCGACTCAGTCCGTAGAGGAAGATCCCGTGTAGCCAACCAAACCTTATCTCCGATGGTATAAGCGGGAGCAGGAATACGGTGACGATTCGCCTGGATCTGATACCGGTCAGAAACTCTAAGGAGGACCTTCCTGGCCCGATGCCAGGTCCGGTGGCAACGATGAATGTGGGCCTGGACAGAAGGAACCGAAAGATCCCTCTCCTGAGAAGGAAACAAGGGAGGTTGGTATCCATACAGGCATTGGAAGGGGGACATCCCAGTGGCAGATGAAGGAAGGGTATTATGGGCATACACTCGACTCAGGGTAATTGAGATGACCAAGAGGTGGGATCAGAGGAGACAAGACAACGCAGCGTGGACTCCATCTTCTGGTTGGCTCTCTCCGCCTGACCATTAGATTGTGGGTGAAATCCAGAAGTGAGACTGACTGTAGCTCCAATGGCCAATCAGAAGGATCTCCAGACAGCAGAGGTAAACTGAGGACCACGGTCAGAAACAATGTCACTGGGCAATCCGTGGACCCTGAAAACCTCCCTAACCAGGATCTCGGACGTCTCCGTGTCAGATGGAAGCTTGGAGAGAGGGACAAAATGAGCAAACTTGCTGAATCTGTCCACAATGGTCAGAATGACTGTGTTCCCAACAGAAGGGGGCAATCCCGTGACAAAATCCAGGGCCAGATGCGACCAAGGTCGCGGATGAATAGGTAGGGGGTGAAGAAGCCCAGAGCTGGGCCGATTGGTACTTTTGTTCTGAGCACAAACATGACATGCGGCAACAAACCTCCGGGTATCTTCTCCCATGGCAGGCCACCAAAATCGTCTGTGCAGTAGCGCCATAGTCCGAGCAACACCAGGGTGACAAGCTATCTTGCTGGCGTGGGACCACTGAAAAACAGCAGAACGGACCGACTCAGGCACCAACAACCGACCGGGTGGACCGTTACCGGGGCCGGGCTGCGTCCGAAGGGCCGCCATCACATCCTCCTCAATCTTACTTGTAACGGCTCCCACGACAAGGTTCTGGGGAAGAATCATCTCAGTCTTGGCCCCACTTTCATCCGTCTTGGAGAACATCCGGGACAAGGCGTCCGCTTTGCCGTTCTTCGACCCAGGTCGGAACGTCAGGGAAAAATTGAAGCGTCCAAAAAACAAAGCCCACCTAGCCTGACGGGAGTTGAGACGTTTAGCCGATTGCACATAAGCCAGATTCTTGTGGTCAGTCCAGACCACAAACGGTTGCTCCGCTCCCTCCAACCAGTGACGCCACTCCTCCAAGGCAAGCTTCACAGCGAGAAGCTCCCGGTTACCCACATCGTAGTTTCTCTCAGCTGGTGAAAGACGACAAGAGTAGAAGGCGCAGGGATGGAGTTTACCGTCAGTGGAGCTACGCTGGGACAGGATGGCGCCCACCCCCACATCAGACGCGTCCACCTCAACAACAAACTGACGGGAAGTGTCAGGTTGAGAGAGGATCGGCGCGTTGGTGAATCGGCTCTTCAAGTTCAGAAATGCTCGGTCTGCCTCAGGAGTCCAACAGAAAATTCTGGTGCAAGACGTCAGAGCAGTTAAATGGGCGGCCACCCGGCTGTAATCACGGATAAACCTCCGATAGAAGTTTGCAAATTCCAGGAATCTCTGGAGCTGCAATCTCGTACCGGGCCGGGCCCAATACCGAACCGCCCGAACCTTCTCTTGGTCCATCTTGATCTCACCCCTGGAGATGATGTACCCGAAGAAGGATGTAGTGTGGGCGTGAAAATCACACTTCTCTGCCGTCACAAACAGACTATTACTATGAGGAGCTGTGACACTTGGCATTTAGGCCAAAGAGTAAATTGGTTTCAAGTGCGTTTAGGTACACTTCCAGCGGGCTGTAATCTGCCTTTTACTGAGTGGATTCTGTCTGGCCACTCTGCCATAAAGGACTGATTGGGGTGCTGCAGAGATGGTTGTCCTTCTCCACAGAGGAGCTCTGTCAGTGTCCATCGGGTTCTTGGTCACCTCCCTGACCAATGCCCTTCTCCCCCAATTGTGCAGTTTGGCCAGGGGGGCCAGCTCTATGAAGAACCTTGGTGGTTCCAGACTTCCAATGAGAGAGGTTGTGCTCTTGGGGACCATCAAGGTTGGTAACCTTCCCCACAGCTGTGCCTCAATCCTTTGAGCTCAGACAATTCCAACCTCATGGCTTGTTTAATTGCTCAGTCAACGGTGGGACCTTAGGTGCCTTTCCAAATCATGTCAAATCAATTGAATTTACCGTAGGTGGACTCATGAAGTTGTAGAATAATCATGATCCAAGACAGGATGCACCCAAGCACAAATGTTTCTCAAAGCAAACTGTCTGAAAACAAGATTTTAGGTTTCGGCCTTTCTAGGGAGTTTTTCCTAGCCACTGTGCTTCTACACCTGCATTGCTTGCTGTTTGGGGTTTTAGGCTGGGTTTCTGTACAGCACTTTGAGATATCAGCTGATATACGAAGGGCTATATAAATAAATTTGATTTAGTTAAATATAATCTGACCCTTTTTTGCTTTGCCATTATGGGTTAGTGTGTAGACTGAGGAAAAACTTGTATTTAAGCAATTTTAGAATAAGGCTGTAACTGAACATGTGGCCGGAATACTTCCCCCAAATGCATTGTACTACCAGTTAGCAAGTCAGAAAATGCTGTTGTTGCTAGTGCTGACTAGTACTTGAAAACAGCTGAATGTTCATCCAACTGAATATAATCTTATAAAGCAAGGAAGAAACAATGAGTTGTTTCATTTGGTCAATGACGTTAAAGCTGAAGCCCTGGTTTAGACAAACTATTCCAGGAGCATGTTCAATAATGCCTTTGATTCCAGTTTAGAGACAAGCAAATTAATGGCTCAAGAAATGAGTACTTGAAGTGCTTTATTTGTAGTTCATTTTTAATGTATTTTACAACAAGTGACATTTTCACAAGATTGTTGCCCTCTTTCACATTGACCATTTCCTGCAACCTGTCCTCTGACAACACAACTTGACAAATCAATATCGGTCTTGTAATTGTTAGAAACTACTTCCTAGATTAATTTAATCATAATTATTTGAGTTGGTAGCTTTTTTTCCTATGAGTAGATGGCCTGTAAAGTTTAGGGGTCATCAATATCCAGAAACTACTTGGGCGGTGCCACCCCCTTTTACCAGGCACAGGATCCATCATCCCCCTTGATACAGGCAATGTTATTGTCCCAGGGTCCGCTTTGGCCAATGTCCATCCACAGGCACTCATCTGAGGTGCTGATTGGACAGGGAAGGGAAGTGCAGCGGATGATCTGTGGATCAGAGAAGGGAGAGAAAGACAAAGCACACTGACTGATAATTACCCACATGGTGTAGCTCTTGCATTTGACAATGGTGACCAGAGTGCTAAGTCTGCTGTGTAAATATACAACAAAACATAGTAATAGTCTGAGAAGAGAGGAGACAGGTTGAGAGAGGATCGGCGCATTGGTGAATCGGCTCTTCAAGTTCAGAAATGCTCGGTCTGCCTCAGGAGTCCAACAGAAAATTCTGGTGCAAGACGTCAGAGCAGTTAAATGGGCGGCCACCCGGCTGTAATCACGGATAAACCTCCGATAGAAGTTTGCAAATCCCAGGAATCTCTGGAGCTGCAATCTCGTACCGGGCCGGGCCCAATCCCGAACCGCCCGAACCTTCTCTTGGACCATCTTGATCTCACCCCTGGAGATGATGTACCCGAGGAAGTATGTAGTGTGGGCGTGAAAATCACACTTCTCTGCCGTCACAAACAGACGGTTCTCCAATAACCGCTGCAGGACCTGCTTAACATGCTGGATGTGGCTGGAAAGCTCCTTGGAGAAAATCAGGATGTCATCCAGGTAAACGAATACAAACAGACCGATCATATCCCTCAGCACGTCATTCACCAAACTTTGGAACACTGCTGGAGCGTTGGAAAGTCCAAACGGCATCACCTGGTACTCGAAATGTCCCATAGGTGTATTGAATCCAGTCAACCACTCGCCCCTCTCTTTGATCCGAACCAGATGATACGCATTGCGTAGATCAAGCTTCGTAAACACAGTAGCACCCTGTAAAGAATCGAAAGCGGAGCTCATCAAGGGCAAGGGGTACTTGTTCTTGACCGTAATATCATTCAACCCCCGATAATCAATACACGGTCGAAGAGAGCCATCCTTCTTACTCACAAAAAAAAATCCAGCTCCCAGGGGTGATGACGAGGGACGAATGAGACCTGCAGCAAGAGACTCCTTTATGTATGTCTCCAGGGCTTCCCGCTCAGGTCGAGAAATACTGTATAACCGTCCCTTGGGAAAGGCAGCTCCAGGGAACAGCTTAATTGTACAATCATAAGGTCGGTGGGGAGGAAGTGACTGAGCTTTCTGCTTACTGAACACCTCACCCAACTCGTGATATGTTTCAGGAACCAGGGACAAATCAGGAGGAGCAGACTCACTGACCCGACTGGGGACAGCATGAGAACAGGCAGTCCTGAGGCAGTTAGCATGGCACTCAATGCTCCAACTAGTTACCTTACCAGTCACCCAATCGAACAAAGGATTGTGTTCTCTTAGCCAGAGGTATCCAAGAACCAGAGGAACATGGGGGGGGAAGGCAAAATGAAAAAATAAATAACCTCTGAATGATTCCCCGACAACATCTTAACCGGTTCAGTCCTCATAGTGATCCGTGCCAGACTACTGCCGTTCAGAGTGGTTGCTTCAATGGCTTCCCTCGCTGCCTCCGCCTGCTTCCATGGCAGGCTTCTGTCTCCTGCCATATGGGGGTGGGGTTATATCCTTCCTGTTTGGTCCTGTCCGGGGGTGTCCTTGGATGGGGCCACAGTGTCTCCTGACCCCTCCTGTCTCAGCCTCCAGTATTTATGCTACAGTAGTTTATGTGTCGGGGGGCTAGGGTCAGTTTGTTATATCTGGAGTACTTCTCCTGTCCTATTCGGTGTCCTGTGTGAATCTAAGTGTGAGTTGTCTAATTCTCTCCTTATCTCTTTCTTTCTCTCTCTCGGAGGACCTGAGCCCTAGGACCATGCCCCAGGACTACCTGACATGATGACTCCTTGCCGTCCCCAGTCCACCTGGCCATACTGCTGCTCCAGTTTCAACTGTTCTGCCTTATTATTATTCGACCATGCTGGTCATTTATGAACATTTGAACATCTTGGCCATGTTCTGTTATAATCTCCACCCGGCACAGCCAGAAGAGGACTGGCCACCCCACATAGCCTGGTTCCTCTCTAGGTTTCTTCCTAGGTTTTGGCCTTTCTAGGGAGTTTTTCCTAGCCACCGTGCTTCTACACCTGCATTGCTTGCTGTTTGGGGTTTTAGGCTGGGTTTCTGTACAGCACTTTGAGATATCAGCTGATGTACGAAGGGCTATATAAATCAATTTGATTTGATTTTGATTTGATCACAGCCAGAGAGGTTCACAAACTCAATCCAAGCTTGATGAAAACTAAGGCATTCCCTTTCAGTCCTCATATAATGCTACACAAACAAGTCATATAAGCATGATTGACATTATTCATTATCTCTTGTTAACATTGATTCCTGCATGTGACTGACTGATACCTCACGATGATTATTCCCTCAAAGCTAGGACCTTGAAACCAAGATGCTCCTTTTAGTTCCCAGAGCATACTGGGCGTACTGACAGTTGGTCTGAGGAAGAGGTCACAGTCACCTGCACAAACCAATATAGAGAGAGGAGATGCTGTGAACAATTCGAGGCCATCACTTCAGACAATAAAACTTTCTCACAATGGGCTGCATCTCAATCACCGCATCCGCCACTGGCAGCCTTCTGCATCTGAGGTGGAAGGTGGCTGAGCTACAGCGGTGTTTGTCGGACCGTGAGACATCCTGAAAATCAGTCTTCTCACAAAGATATAGTGTATGACTCCTGTATGGAAAGGCAAGACTCTCACGAAACATGTACATGTCAGTGTCTTAATGAAACAACAAGGAGGAAGCAGAAAAATCTGTTTTACTGGCCTGCTGCATCGGACGGGTACAGTAGGCCTAACATGACATGCCAACAACAAACCCTGAACTTTCATATACATGCATAACTGACCAAGTTATGAAAGATAAGCATTGTCATTTTAACTCCGTAAAGTGAGTGTGGAATAGGCGAACAACAATAACAAACCACAACGATGACAAACCACCTGGTTCTGACAACTTGGATGGGAAATTACTGAGGATGGTAGCGGACTATATTGTCACTCCTATTTGCCATTTCTTCAATCTTAGCCTGCAGAAAAGAGTGTGCCCTCAGAACTGTAGGGAAGCAAAAGTTATTCCGCTGTCACGTTCGTTGTATGGAGGAGACCAAGGCGCAGCGAGGTAAGCGTACACTCTTCTTTAATAAAGAAAGAACACTGAACAAAACAACAACACGTGAAGCAAATATGAGTAGTGCAGACAGGCAACTAAAAATAGAATAAGAACCCACAAATACCCTAGACTAAATGGCTACCTAAATATGGTCCCCAATCAGAGACAACGATAAACAGCTGCTTCTGATTGGGAACCAATTCAGGCCACCATAGACATACAAATACCTAGACTAACAAAAAAAACTAAAATATACAAAAAAAACTAGACAATACAAAAACTAACATACCCACCCTAGTCACAGCCTGACCTAACCAAAATAATAAAGAAAACAAAGATAACTAAGGTCAGGGCGTAACATCCGCTACGAAAGAATAGCGAAGCATCTTGTACCTGTTCAAACAACTGACCAATCAACATGCTACAATTTTTGGATTAAATTGTGTTTGTCCAGATACAATGCTATTTCACATTAAACAAATTAACACCTGACTTTCAGCATGCTTATAGGGAAGGGCACTCAACATGTACGGCCCTGAAACAAATGAATGATGATTGGCTGAAATTAATTGATAATAAGAAGATTGTGGGAGTTGTTTTTGGTAGACCAGTGCAGTTTATTACATTATCAATCAGTCTGGTGTTATAAAAACACATGTGTTATGTCTTTACATTATCTACCATATCGTGGATTGAGAGTTAGCTATCTAATAGAACACAGCCTGTTCTTTAATGGATGCCTCTCTAACAAACCAGGTAGAACTAAACCTCATCTAAAACCCTAAACTTCATCTAAAACCCTAAACTTCATCTAAAACCCTAAACTTCATCTAAAACCCTAAACCTCATCTAAAACCCTAAACTTCATCTAAAACCCTAAACTTCATCTAAAACCCTAAACTTCATCTAAAACCCTAAACTTCATCTAAAACCCTAAACTTCATCTAAAACCCTAAACCTCATCTAAAACCCTAAACCTCATCTAAAACCCTAAACCTCATCTAAAACCCTAAACCTCATCTAAAACCCTAAACTTCATCTAAAACCCTAAACTTCATCTAAAACCCTAAACCTCATCTAAAACCCTAAACCTCATCTAAAACCCTAAACCTCATCTAAAACCCTGAACCTCATCTAAAACCCCGAACCTCATCTAAAACCCTAAACCTCATCTAAAACCCTAAACCTCATCTAAAACCCCAAACCTCATCTAAAACCCTAAACTTCATCTAAAACCCTAAACTTCATCTAAAACCCTGAACCTCAACTAAAACCCTATTTGAGGTAGATATGTACATGAAGGCAGGGTAATGTGACTTGGCATCAGGATAGATAATAATAAGGTATTTGAGGTAGATATGTACATGAAGGCAGGGTAATGTGACAAGGCATCAGGATAGATAATAATAAGGTATTTGAGGTAGATATGTACATGAAGGCAGGGTAATGTGACTAGGCATCAGGATAGATAATAATAAGGTATTTGAGGTAGATATGTACATGAAGGCAGGTTAAAGTGACTAGGCATCAGGATAGATAATAATAAGGTATTTGAGGTAGATATGTACATGAAGGCAGGGTAATGTGACAAGGCATCAGGATAGATAATAATAAGGTATTTGAGGTAGATATGTACATGAAGGCAGGGTAATGTGACAAGGCATCAGGATAGATAATAATAATAGTAAAATAAAGAGCAGAGTAGCAGCATATGATGTGTAAAAGTGTGTGTGTGTGTGTGTGTAGTGTATGTCAACATGTGTGGGTTTTGTGTGAGAGTGTATGTTCAGTGTGTGTGTACAGTATGTACTGTGTATTTATTTAGAGTTGTGTGGATGTGAATATAGTCACTGTAAGATAGGGTCAATGAATGTAGTCCGAGTCACCAATTAATTTACTATTTAGTCGTCTTATTAAGCAGTTTTATGACTTGGGGGTAGAAGCTGTCTCAGAGCCCGTTGGTCCAAGAGCTGATGCAGGGACTTTAAGGCTTACAGGGTTAGAGTTGACGCAAGTGTTTTCTTCTACAGAAAACCAAAAAATTGTAAGGAATTCCAGTAAAAAAAACTGATCTTTCTGGTTTATACCCATTTTTTAAGTGAAAGATGGACAATTTATGTCCATTATGGCAGCTAGGCAAGTTGAGCCTGCTCTGTTGTTGTCCCATTAGGCAGCGAACTTTTAACAGAAAACAACTGAACTGCAAAGAATTCCAGGGGCGTCACAAAATACATTTTTTTAAGCCTGCTACACTGGAAGTGTAACTTTTAGTCAGGGCGAGCAGAGACACATTTATCCTATTACTCAGGCCGAGATACACTATTTAGCGGTAACTAACCAGCCTAACCACACCAGCTTCGCCCTCATGTGGGTGATAACAAGCTAGCAAGCATGCTAGGTAGTGATACACATTGTTAGAAAACTAGATTTTTCTGCTTCTTTCATGTTGATTAATTAAGAGACCGACAAGTTCTGGCATTTCTGTGTGTAAACCACAATTTTCCCATTTTCAGGCAAGTTACCAAAATCATCAGTTAACCAAGAAAGACTGCAGGCTTGGCCAATGGGGATGTCCCTTTCAGACCTTATCAATCTCTGTGGAGGGTAAGACAGTGATTAATCAGTTGCAAAACGGTTTTATATGGGCCATAATGAGAACAGAGTTTGTCTAATCAGAACACCTACGAAATGTATTAAAACAACTAGAAAAGGACATTTACTGAAGTAAATGTGGTATGCTTGCTCGTCTAGAAGTATTTATTGTGAAGTAGCACTTATTGTGAAGTAGTTGTAGTATTGGTAGTGATGGCAGTAGTAATGGTAGTAATAGTGTTTTATAGGCCACGTGTTCTTTATAGTGAGATATTTTGGGGTGGTTGAAACTTTTAAACAAGATTACCGGGTTCTCTTAATGCAACTCCGTGCAGTCAACGGCAATATCTGTTTTAGCTATAATTCCAGGAGCCACTTGTGGATTTGACAGCTCTAACACGGTTCCACCTCAGTCACCGCCAAAACAACTGCTATGTGAATGTTGGCTAAAGAGGATCTGATTGAATAGAGCCCTAAGTCTCAGAGCTTTGCACACCTAGATTTGGCAATTTTTGCCCAATATTTGCTAGACAGCAATTTTCAAGGACATTTCAGTCAGGAACTTTGTAGATTATTGTATTTCTGAAAGGTGCATTCCTCTCCCAGTGTCTGGTGTAAGCAGACTGAAGCAGGTTTTTCTTTAGGATTTGACCTGTGCTTAGCTCCATCCTGTATCTTTTTATCCTGAAAAACTCCCCAGTCTTTGCCAAGGTCAAGGATTCACATATCATGATGCAAATCAAATTCAATCAAATGTATTTATATAGCCCACCAATATGCTTTAAAATAAAGAGGCAGTTACTCAGTGATATGTTGTTGGATTTGCCCCAAACTTAATGCTTTGCATTTAAACCAAAAAGTGTATCATTCAAGATGTTTTTTGCAGTATTACTTTAGTGCCTTGTTACATACAAGATGCATGTTTTGGAATATTTTTATTTTCACTGTCATTTAGGTCATTATTGTAGATTCACTACGATGTTGATCCATCCTCAGTTTTCTCCCATCACAGCCATTGATGTCCGTAGTCATTTTAATATCCCCATTGGCCTTGTGGTGACACCCCACAGCAGTTTCCTTCCTGCCCTGCAGCTCAGTTCAGAAAGACGACTATCGTTTATGTCTGGGTGGTGTTATACATAATCCACAGCATAATTGTTAACTTTGTTACCCATCTACCAATCACTGCCCTTTTTTATAAGCCGTTCAAAAAGCTCCCTGGTCTTTGAGGAACCTTGCAGATGTATAAGGAACAGAGGAAGGGTAGTCACTCAAATCATGTAAACCACTATTTCAGTCCATGTCATTTATGTGATTTAAGCCAAATGCTTTCCCTTAACTGCCTTTAGGCCTAAATTAGGTTAATACTTTACAACTAGTTTTTGTTCATTTGTCTGTATTTCTGGGGGATCCCTATTTTTTTGTTCATTTGTTTGTATTTCTGGGAGGGGGTCCCTATTTTTTGTTAATTTGTCTGTATTGTTTGGGGGGGGATCCCTATTTTTTGTTAATTTGTGTAACGACGTTCGTCTGTTGAAGAAAGAGAGTCGGACCGAAATGCAGTGTGTTGGTTACTCATGACTAATGGGAAAAAACACGTACATGAAATAACTGAAACTAAATACAAAAAAACAACAAAACGGAACGTGAACCTATTACAGCCTATCTGGTGACCACAACACAGAGACAGGAACAATCACCCACGAAATACAAAGCGAAACTATGGCTCCCTAAATACGGTTCCCAATCAGAGACAACGATAAGCACCTGACTCTGATTGAGAATCGCCTCAGGCAGCCAAGCCTAACAGCACCCCTAATCAGCCGCGATCCCAACTAATACAAACCCCAATACGAAAACAACATATAAACCCATGTCACACCCTGGCCTACCCAAACATATAACAAAAACACAAAATACAATGACCAAGGCGTGACAATTTGTCTGTATTTTTTGGGGGGGGGGTCCCTAAATTTTTTATTCATTTGTCTGTATTTTTTTGGGGGGGGGGTTCCCTTACAGAAAACGTTTGACCTCTGTCATTGCCAACAAAGGGCATATAACAATGTATTGAGATAAACATTTTTGCTATTGACCAAATACTTATTTTCCACCATAATTTGCAAATACATTTTTTTAAGTGGGAGAACTTGCACAATTGGTGGCTGACTAAATACTTTTTTTGCCCCACTGGTCTTCCAATTGGAATATACAGTATATTATTCACACACCTACTGCAGATTTGAAATATTTACCTCAATTCCCTACCATCCCACTCAATGTGTCACTACTGAGACATGGTGAAAAAGTTGCAATAAAGGAAGAACCACATACAGTAGAGTTCATTTTAATTAACCTTCTATTACAGATGAACATATAAAAATATATTAACATGCCAAATTAAAAACATGATTTAACCTGATTTACAAAACCTTTACATTTCATTTAGAGAAGTATAATCTCTATTGTGTGTTAATTTGCATTTCGGTGTCAAGTGTCAATCATAGAGATAAATGGAGGACTCTAGATGGATATAACTCATTTTTGGGAAAGACATTGCCATCGAGGGCTTCCCCCATTTAAAAGTGGTCAACTGGGTGGGGATTCCTATGGGTTGGGATTAATCAGCCTATGATCAGAAAGTATTGTCTTCTTCAAATTGGGTTGCCTATGGTTTGTAAACTAAAGACTAAGATAATATCCAGGAGCTAAGACCAAGATTTATACCAGGACATTTGTCCCAAGACCCAGACCCAATAAGTTGAGACCATGACAAGTTAAAGACTGAATTGATGTGGTCTCAAGACCAAGACCACTCGATCAACAGTCCATGGGCCCTTTCTTCAATTGTAAGAAATGAAAAGTACATTAGAGTAGAGTACAGCAGAGTAGAGTAGGGTACAGTACAGCAGAGTAGAGTAGGGTACAGTACAGCACAGTAGGGGACAGTACAGTACAGTACAGCAGAGTAGAGTAGAGTACAGTACAGTAGAGTAGGGTACAGTACAGCACAGCAGAGTACAGTACAGTACAGCAGAGTAGGATACAGCAGAGTAGAGTAGAGTACAGTACAGTAGAGTAGGGTACAGTACAGCACAACAGAGTAGAGTAGGGTACAGTACAGCACAACAGAGTAGAGTACAGTACAGCACAGCAGAGTAGAGTACAGTACAGCACAGCAGAGTAGAGTACAGTACAGCACAGCAGAGTAGAGTGTAGCAGAGTAGGGTACAGCAGAGTAGGGTACAGTGCAGTAGAGTAGAGCAGAGTAGAGTACAGTACAGTACAGCAGAGTAGAGTAGAGCAGAGTAGAGTAGGGTACCGTACAGCAGAGTAGGGTACCGTACAGTACAGCAGAGTTGAGTAGGGTACAGTACAGCAGAGTAGAGTACAGTAGGGTACAGCAGAGTAGAGTAGGGTACAGCAGAGTAGAGTAGAGTAGGGTACAGCAGAGTAGGGTACAGTAGGGTACAGCAGAGTAGGGTACAGTAGGGTACAGCAGAGTAGGGTACAGTAGGGTACAGCAGCGTAGGGTACAGTGCAGCAGAGTAGAGTAGAGCAGAGTAGAGTAGGGTACAGTACAGAAGAGTAGAGTACAGTAGAGTAGGATACAGTAGAGTACAGTACAGCAGAGTAGAGTAGAGTAGGGTACAGCACAGCACAGCAAAGTAGAGCAGAGTAGAGTAGGGTACAGCAGAGCAAAGTAGAGCAGAGTAGAGTAGGGTACAGCAGAGTATAGTAGGGTACAGCAGAGTAGAGTAGGGTACAGCAGAGTAGAGTAGGGTACAGCAGAGTAGAGTAGGGTACAGTACAGCAGAGTATAGTAGGATACAGTACAGCAGAGTATAGTAGGATACAGTACAGCAGAGTAGAGTAGGATACAGTAGAGCAGAGTAGAGTACAGTAGAGCAGAGTAGAGTACAGTAGAGCAGAGTACAGTACAGCTGGGTATGATACAATAGAGTACAGTACAGCAGTGTACAGCAGTGTAGAGTACAGTACAGCAGTGTAGAGTACAGTAAATATAATAATAATAATAATATTAGTAGAGTACAGTAGTGTACAGTACAGCAGTGTAGAGTACAGTACAGCAGTGTAGAGTACAGTAGGGTACAGTACAGCAGTGTAGAGTACAGTAGGGTACAGTACAGCAGTGTAGAGTACAGTAGGGTACAGTACAATAGAATAGGGTTCAGTAGAGTAGAGTAGGCTACAGTAGAGTAGGGTACAGCAGTGTAGAGTACAGTAGGATACCGTACAGTACAGTAGAAAGGGTTCAGTACAGTAGAGTCGGCTACAGTAGAGTAGGGTACAGCAGTGTAGGGTACAGCAGAGTATAGTAGGGTACAGTACAGTACAGCAGAGTAGAGTAGGGTACAGCAGAGTAGAGTAGGATACAGCAGAGTAGAGTAGGGTACAGCAGAGTAGAGTAGGGTACAGCAGAGTAGAGTAGGATACAGCAGAGTAGAGTAGGGTACAGCAGAGTAGAGTAGGGTACAGCAGAGTAGACTAGGGTACAGCGGAGTAGAGTAGAGTACAGTACAGCAGAGTAGAGTACAGTACAGCAGAGTAGAGTACAGTACAGCAGAGTATAGTACAGTACAGCAGAGTAGAGTACAGTAGAGCAGAGTAGAGTAGGGTACAGTACAGTTGGGTATGGTACGATAGAGTAGAGTAGGGTACATCAGTGTAGAGTACAGTAGGGTACCGTTCAGTACAGTAGGCTACAGTAGAGTAGGGTACCGTACAGTACAGTAGAATAGGGTTCAGTAGAGTAGAGTACAGTACAGCAGTGTAGAGTACAGTAGGGTACAGTACAGTACAATAGGGTACAGTAGAGTAGAGTACAGTAGTGTAGAGTACAGTAGGGTACCGTTCAGTACAGTAGGCTACAGGAGAGTAGGGTACCGTACAGTACAGTAGAATAGGGTTCAGTCGAGTAGAGTACAGTACAGCAGTGTATAGTACAGTAGGGTACAGTACAGCAGTGTAGAGTACAGTAGGGTACAGTACAATAGGGTTCAGTAGGGTAGAGTAGGTTACAGCAGTGTAGAGTACAGTAGGGTACCGTTCAGTACAGTAGGCTACAGTAGTGTAGAGTACAGTAGGGTACAGTACAGTACAATAGGGTTCAGTAGAGTAGAGTAGGGTACAGTAGAGTAGGGTACAGTAGAGTAGGGTACAGCAGTGTAGAGTACAGTAGGGTACTGTTCAGTACAGTAGGCTACAGTACAGTAGGCTACAGTACAGTAGGCTACAGCAGAGTAGGCTACAGCAGAGTAGGCTACAGTAGGGTACCGTACAGTACAGTAGAATAGGGTTCAGTACAGTAGAATAGGGTTCAGTACAGTAGAATAGGGTTCAGTACAATAGAGTAGGGTTCAGTACAGTAGAATAGGGTTCAGTACAGTAGAATAGGGTTCAGTACAGTAGAGTAGGCTACAGTAGAGTAGAATAGGGTTCAGTACAGTAGAATAGGGTTCAGTACAGTAGAATAGGGTTCAGTACAGTAGAATAGGGTTCAGTACAGTAGAATAGGGTCCAGTACAATAGAGTAGGGTTCAGTACAGTAGAATAGGGTTCAGTACAGTAGAATAGGGTTCAGTACAGTAGAGTAGGCTACAGTAGAGTAGAATAGGGTTCAGTACAGTAGAATAGGGTTCAGTACAGTAGAATAGGGTTCAGTACAGTAGAGTAGGCTACAGTAGAGTAGGGTACAGTACAGTAGAATAGGGTTCAGTACAGTAGAATAGGGTTCAGTACAGTAGAGTAGGCTACAGTAGAGTAGGGTACAGTACAGTAGAGCAGAGGTTTATTCCCCAGGGTCTGCCTTTTCACATATTGAGATAGTCTGCAGTAATTACAACACCAGCATGATTTTGTTCAATTTGAGGGACCGAGGAAAATGTTGTTTTGATGCTTATTTCCTGCATTTCAACATAGTTTAACAAGACTGCTAACATATTTTAGATAGGCTATATAATAATGATGATGGATATGGGAAAATAAATTTGACCCGATTTCCCCAAATATGTTTTATGGTCATTTATTTGAATCATACATACTGTATTTTATGAGGCAAAGTGAACAGATCAATTGACAGCAACAGTCACACATTGTAGAAGATTGATGCCGTGTTCACATGCTAGTCAGAACTAGGAAACTGACTTTAACTACAACCAGATAGCAAGTCAATCACGTGTCGCATTCAACGAATTAGCAAGTTGGATATTTCAGACTTTGCTCGTTCTGACTGAATGTTGAAGTGGCATACTTCCCAAGCAACATCCAATTTCTTTGATTCTTCGACTTCAGGTCGTAGCTCAGCTTCTGAATGTCAGAGACAAACCAAAGATATTCCCATGTGCATCAGAGTTGCAGTATGCAAAAGTACAGTACACTAAAGTAGAGCACAGTACATTCCAGTACTGTATGGCACGTTATAGATTTCTATGTTTTGGCCAAATACATTTCAATGTTTGGGCTCTTGGAGGGTTGGAACCCTCCCTGCTGTCTATGCATCTCAATACTCTCCACTGGGTATGGTAGTGGGTGCCAGGCGCACCGGTTTGTGTCAAGAACTGCAACACTCCTGGGTTTTTAATGCTCAACAGTTTCCCGTGTGCATCAAGAATGGTCCACCACCCAAGACACCCAGCCAACTTGACACAACTGCGGGAAGCATTGGAGTAAACATGGGCCAGCATCCCTGTGGAACGCTTTTGACGCCTAGTAGAGTCCATGCCCACATGAATTTAGGCTGTTGAGGGCAAAAAAGGGGGGGTGGAAATCAGAATTAGGAAGGTGTTCCTAATGTTGGGTATACTCAACATATATCTATCTTTATGGTGTCAATTGTTGCAGTTGTGAGAGTTTCGGTTTGGACAATTTTGACTTAACATATAGCTGGCCATCTTTCAATTGGACAGATGTACAGTACCAGTCAAAAGTTGACACTTACTAATTCCAGGGTTTCTTTATTTTTACTATTTTCTACATTGTAGAATATTTGAGGAAACAAACTATGAAATAGCAAATATGGAATCATGTAACCAAAATAAAAAGTATTAAACCAATATATTTTATGAGATTCTTCAAAGTAGCCACCCTTTGCCTTGATGACAGCTTTGCTTTCTCTCAACCAGCTTCATGATATATTTCAATTAACAGGTGTGTAACAGTACTCTTCTGGCATTGTGTACATCAGTCATCGACACGGAACTCCAATATGTAGCACCAATCATGTAGCTTTATTCTGATAAGAACGACACAAGATTGCACGTCATGCAATGCCCGTCTCACCATCCAACTCTGCACTCACGCACGCTGGTTTGGTGCTTGTTCACTGGGCAGTTACCAAAATAATACAATTACAATATAATATCTTTAACAATGTACCTGATAAGAACGACACAAGATTGCACGTCATGCAATGCCCGTCTCACCATCCAACTCTGCACTCACGCACTGTACAAAATATATGAACCCCCCCACCAGACACAGTAAGTTGCTAGCTAATACTGGCGTGAATTCTCTACAACAAAATGCACAACAAATATTCTCCAAAAACCCCTGCATCTTATGTGTGATGTTTGAACTATTTGATATAAATTGTACATTTAAATCATCACTTGAGAGCATAAAATCACTTTTGACGTACGGTGCTTTGCAACCAACAACTTACCGCTGGTTTGGTGCTTGTTCACTGGGACGATTCTAACTGGAACATCCCCCCTCGTAAGCAAGCTACGCAAACCAGCCAATAAGATGCCATGTTGAGTAGGTGAAGGCAAGACAAACTCAAACCAAAAACCCATTGGCTTAACAATAAAGTGGCAAGGGCAATCACCAATATAACCCTGTTACACTCCCCCCTACTGAATTCCACTTGCCAAGAAAAATAACAAAATACAAAACGGCACTGTGCAAACATACCAGATACAGAGACACTCAACATATGTACAGAATAATCCAGAGAATTTTTTTTTTACTACCTAATAGAGAAAACTAAAAGGTAACGCTGTGTATATCAAGGATGCAGACCCTGCTTTAAATCAGTCACTAAATATTCCAGTCCTTAGACTATTCTCCTTGAGAATTAGAGTGAAAAGCGTCTGCTAAATGGCATATATTATTATTATTATTATTAAAAGTGGTTGATCAATCCCCTTAGCCCTCATAGGTAAACATGCCCTGTCACATGTTAAGTACACTCGGTGACTTTAAAACATCCAAGTAATAAAATAAACCACCATAAGAGACTTTATCACATGTCACATTACCATCCTGCAACCTCTAATTATGGTCACAATGATGTAAAAGCAAAACAGATAAAAGATGTCAATACGATTGACCCTCTATTCACATATTTTACCTTCAAGAGCTAACTTTCTGCTGATTCATAATCTCAATCAGTCTTGACACTGGTTTAAATAGCCTTCCTGCCCTTGACCTAATATGACCCCGACTACCTTCAACTGCATAAGGGGTAACAGTGTTGTGCACTGTTGCAATAGTGTGTCCGTCAACACAGTCAGTACGTAACTGATCAGGTAAGGAATGGTCCGCGTTTGGTAGGTCAGTACGGATATCGTAAGCAGACTGGTCAATTAGCTCACTCACTACACTGTTACAGTCTCGGTCAGATTCTTGAAGACTCTCTGATCGAGGCAGACCTTCCAGCTGCAGTATATCATCCACGGAAACCAAAGGTGGAATATCCTGAGCATCCAAGGATCGCACATCACCCACCAGGCTTGTGTCACCTGTTCCTTCAGAAGACAACTCTGACACCCACACTCTGGTTCTGTACTCAGCACCATCATCCACTGCAGTGTCCATGGCAGCTGAGACCACTAGGCTGTCATTCATGTCCTCAGACTCTGTTAATCCAGACATGTCTGTTCCCTCCTCAACAGCAGCATGGGGAAGAGGAAGAAAGTTGACTGGCATTATCAGATTGCGATGTACCGTCTTCTCCCGTCCAGTGGAGCTTTTCTGAATCTTAAAAGTGTGACTGTCAGCATTCAATCCAGTGACAAGGTAGACAGTATCCTCCCAACGGTCAGCGAGCTTCCGCTTTCCCCGCTCCCCCTTGTTAGCCAGCAATACTCGATCCCCAATCTCCACTGGTGCTCCTCTGACTCTTCTGTCATAAAGGTCAGCATGCCTCTTCAACTGCTTTGCTGCAGATGCCTGTGCTGCATTCAAGGCTTCTTTCAGATCTCTCCTCAAAGACTGAACAAACTGGTCATAGTCGACAACTTCTGGGTTCTCTATGACCGAGCCAAAGACTATGTCAACAGGCAGTCTTGGCGTCCTCCCAAACATTAGCAGGAAAGGGGCAAAGCCTGTGGTCTCGTGGATCGTACAATTGTATGCAAACGTAAGGGACTTCAGCGCCTGAGGCCATCTGTGCTTAGCTCTCATTGGCAGGGCCCGGATCATGTTTCCCAAAGTCCTATTCATCCTTTCGCAGGACCCATTCCCCATCAGATGGTACGGCGTGGTGTGAGACTTCTGAACGCCTGCAACACTCAACAGTTCGGCTATTAAAGCGCTCTCAAAGTTGGCTCCCTGGTCTGAGTGTATACGGCGTGGCATCCCGTAGACACAGAAATAGTTGTTCCACAACTGATGAGCTACTTACTTAGCAGACTGGTTCGGACACAAGAAGGCATGAGCTAATTTGGTAAAGTGGTCAGTAACAACGAGCACATCCAAGGATTTGTTTGAAGAATCTTCTACAGACCAGAAGTCTATGCACACTAGTTCAAGAGGCTCAGTTGTTATTATGCTCTCAAGAGGAGCTCTTGCTTCCGGATCAGGAGTCTTGCTCACCACGCATCTCCTGCAGCACTTCACATAGGCTTTTACCTCCCTCTCCAGGCCATGCCAGAAGAACCTCTGTCTTGTCAGGTAGACTGTTCTCTGTTGGCCCTGGTGGCCAGCTTCATCATGGACACCCTTCAACACCATTGCTTTCATGGAGGCTGGAACCACATACAGATACATTTTCCTCTTTGTAACCACATTCTTTGAAACACGATACAGTACACCCATCTTCATGGTCATCTTGTCCCAACTTCTGAGAAGACCCAAAACCTCAACACTCTCATGGGCACGCTCTCTCCGGGATGGTCTTCTCCCCCTCTCAACAAAGAAGATGACTTTGCTGATCACGTTGTCATCACGCTGCTTACTCATCAGTAGGTCGTGTGGCAGAACATCGACATTGGTCGGCTCTGATGGCATAACAGCCTGTGGGAGCTGTGGCAACAGCAGTGCATGTGAGCCCACTTCACCCACCCAGCACCTATGTGAATGAAGAACAGCTGCAACTTCA
The DNA here is from genome assembly GCF_021184085.1 of Oncorhynchus gorbuscha. Lineage (NCBI taxonomy): Eukaryota > Metazoa > Chordata > Actinopteri > Salmoniformes > Salmonidae > Oncorhynchus > Oncorhynchus gorbuscha. The sequence continues at coordinate 23,097 of NW_025746659.1, forward strand.
TGTCTTGATAAAGCACCAGATGGGGGGTCAACAGTAGCCTGACAGCTAATGACCACTTCGTTGGAGTCAAAGGCTTTGTCAAAGGGGTGGCTGGACCAGCGAAACACATCTTGCACTCTGTCTGTGCGCACAGCGTCGGCTTCAGTTAGTAAGGTCTCGTACGGGACCCTTGTCAGGCGATGGAGTGCACTGGGTCGTACGAAGGGCTCTCTGCTCAAAGCATCTGCAACAACATTCATTTTTCCAGGGATGTATTTAATGTCAAACTCGTACGGTGCCAGCTTGGCGACCCATCTCTGTTCACAAGCATCAAGCTTTGCTTTGGTCAGAATGTATGTCAAGGGATTATTATCCGTCCATACCGTGAACTGCTGTCCCCGTAGCCAGTGGTGGAACTTGTCACAGATAGCCCATTTCATGGCAAAGAACTCGAGCCTGTGCGCAGGATACCTTGACTGTGCATAACTGAGGGACTTGCTCGCGAAGGCTAGAGGTCTCGCTGTAGCTCCCGGTTCTTGCACCTGAGATAGCACAGCACCTAAGCCATTGCTGGATGCATCCACCGAGAGTAGAAAGGGTTTTTCAAAGTTGGGGTGGGCCAACAAAACCTGGTCCAGCAAGGCTTGCTTTAGCTGGAATAAGGCCTGTCTGCATTCTGTTGTCCAGTCGGCAGCCGTCAACTTCCTGACAGGTGAGCTTCGCTTCTTTTTCCAGCGTGGAGCCTTGTGTCCAGTAGTCAATCCAAAGAGAGGCTTTGCAATGGTCGAGCAACCTTCAATGAACTGTTGATAATACACCACCATCCCAAGGAATGACCTCAATTTCTTCTGAGATGGAATGTCAGTGCCATCTTTCATCAGATCAGCTTCTGTTACTCCTGTAATGGCCCTCACCTTCTCAGGGTCTGTAGCTACACCATCCGCACTAATGATATGCCCCAGAAACTTCACAGACCTCTGCAGAAAGTTACACTTTTTTGGCGCCAACTTCAGGTTGTGAGCCTTGAGACGCTCAAAAACAATTTCCAGGCGCTGTATAGCCAGATCTTCAGTGGGCGCATAGACCAAGACATAGTCAAGGTAACACAGCAGGCTAAGAAAGTTCTGATCCCCAAAGATGTTTAGCATCATCCTCATAAAGGTTGCCGGACTATTTCATAACCCCTGTGGCATTCGATTGTATTCGTACAATCCAAATGGAGACGTAAAAGCTGTGAATCTCCGGTCATCCTCATGCACTTCCACATTGTAGTAGCCAGAGGTAAGGTCCATTGTCGAGAAAAAGGCATTTCCACCTAACGCAGCCAGCGCGTCAGCCTGGTGAGGGAGTGGGTGGGCGTCTTTGATGGTGCGAGCATTGAGCAAACGAAAATCAGTACAGAGTCTCAGGTCTCCAGACTTCTTCCATACAAGGACAAGGGGAGAGGCGAACTCACTACTAGACTTCCTTATGATATCATGTTCTTCCATCTCATTCAATGCTTGTTTGAGCTTCTCATAATTATTTGGTGAAAGGCGTCGGTAGGGCATCCGAAAGGGTTTCTCATCACTCAGTTGAATGCGGTGAAGACATCCGGAAGCTTTTCCACAATCCAACTTGTGCCTGGAAAAAATTGACTGGTACTCAGCTATGAGCTGGGTGAGTTTCTTCTTACCAGCAAGAGACACTTGACAGGAGGAGAACACCAATATCAGTCAAACCTAAGTCACGTAAGACCTCAGGCTCGCTTGAACTGTCAGGTCCGTCAGTATCGTGAAGTTGGCTGGAACCGTCAGTCAGTGTCAAGTCATCTTGGCAGTCAGTGAGTATATCAGCCGTTCTCTGCACTTGCTGCGGTAAAGCTGCTGATGAACCATCATTCATACCCGAACAGCCAAAGTCCTCTAGAGCCATGCAAGGAAAGACATCGGCTAGAGTGGCGTTTCGTCTCAATGTCACTGTCTTCTGAGAAGGGTTTATCACTCTAACAGGGAGCCACCCATCCCCCCGCAATAGAGCTACTGTCCTCCCTACCAGTATTGACCTTGGTGTTGACCTTGAACTGCTGGGCTCAATGACAACAGCACTGCCAGCTGATAGATTCTGAGTGTTTCGTAGTCTGCCCCAGACTAAGTGCTCCTGCATAGGCTCTAGAGTCACAGCCCCTTTTAGTCTCACAGTTCCAACTTTGTCAGGTACTTCACTGTCTCTCCATCTCTCCACATTAGCCATCATCTCGATTAGCTTGCTCTCCTCACCCCCGTCACACACAGGAGTGTAAACCCTCTTCCAGAGATCTCCATCCGTCTTCAGGTGGCGAATCAAGTGCTTTAGGAGATTGCTGCCCAAGATGAGGTCATCACTCTGGCCTTCAACCACCAGTGTAGGCACAGCGACTCTACATCCGTACACCTCCATCTCCAGCTCACATACTCCCAAAGGCCTCGTCTTCAACCCACCACAAACAACCAAGACTACCTCTGTAGGACTCAATGATGGACTTTTCAACACTCCTGCATGCAACAGTTCAGGTAAGACCCTAGAGCTCAAGGTACAAGCCATGGACCCACTGTCAAGCATTGCTCTCACTTCCACTTCTCCTCCTATTAACACCTTGGCATAGAATAAATCATCATATGGGGAAAGTCTCTGTGTGTTCTGCATTATGATACTCTTCTCAGTCTCCATTTCGTCACAAACACTTTTATATACAGACTCCAAATCAACAGCTCTCACTGATGGGGACTCTACAAAAGGCCCAACACTCTCCCCTTCTACATGCAGGCCTACTAGTTTCCCGGAAGCTGAGCGGTGATTACTGTAGGGACTCCACTAGCTGTGCTCAGAGCTGCAGCCTTGGGGCACTGAGAGTGTGCGTGGCCAGCTACATGACAAAGAAAGCAGAGGTGATTGGCCCTGCAGTGAAAGTAAGTATCATGTCCAGCATCCCCGCACACGTTACATGGCCCATTAGACTTCACTTTGCTCCTATTCCCTTTTTGGAACTTATGGTCAGACTGTTGTGGCCTCTGCTCCAGCACACGCTCCAGCATGGCAAGGATACGTTCCATGGGCTCAGCTGAGCCCTGAATAGTCTGGGCTGGGTAAGGCAACGTATTGGGTACTTCCATGTGGGACCTCACAGCAGGCATGGTAATCGGCATGACAGCACCAACTTCCTGCTTCATTGTTGCGATGGCTGTGGTCACCGTAGATAAGTGAGAGTACCTCCGCTCCCTCCTGTATTCATCCAGCCTCTCATGAACATCTGCAGCGGTCCACTGCTGTAATGGCTTGCACTTAAAGATAAGCGACAGTTCAGCATTAGGGCAATGTCTGATAAACATGACTGTGAGCTCACGAGATGGGTCTTCAACACTTTTTTCCTGTCTCTTTAGACAATCTTCAGCAACCTCCATAGCCCTGTTCAGTCTGAGCCAATATTCAAATGGTTGTTCATCAGTCAGAGGTAATGTGGCATAAAAGTCAGCAAGGGGCATGCTTGAAAAAACAGTGTCACTAAAATGTTGTTTCAGTATGTCAAAGATGGGACTCGGGCCTTTAGATAAATCAATGGAGGGATTGCTGCGTATGCCAACTTTAACAACATCGCGGGCCCTTCCCATAAGCCTGCCCATAACCTCAACTGCTTGGTCCATCACAGACACGCCCCTCTTACGCATGTAAACCATTACCATATCCTCCCACTCATGCACTGTGCACTTTTCAGAGCCATCCCCCCGAAAATACACCGGTTCCCTGATATCAGACTTCAATACCAGGTTCAGGCCTGACACATCCATACCCCTCGAGCTGCATACACTCCCCATAACATTGTCCCCAACATGTCCAGCAATTGCCTTTGACTCCAAACAGGAGGCAATGTTCTCCCCAATGGAATGACCAATCTGCTGTACTATGTCTGCTATGAAATCCATGGAGACCTCCCCACTCCCTGTATTTGGCAAACCTCTTTCATACACATCCTTGGGCGTGTCCATGGATAAACTATCATCAAAACCCTCCAGTTTGGGCATGGGTGTAGAAGTAACTGGAATTTTGGCTGAACCCCTACCCACAGATGGTGACAGATTAAATGACAGGAAACCCCTACCTCTCCCAACACCTTCCATTTTAACAATGGGAAATCAACACCCTAATGAAAATGTAAACAGCAAAACATGTATAAATATATCACCTAAATCTCACCTATATCTAGTACACTGGTAAAACTCACCCTACTTATATCAGATATACATCAGAATTGCAAATAAACAAGTAACACAAAAGTTATCCTTTGTCTGTGAAGAGCCTCAGACAGAGAAATTATCAATTGCAATAATAAAACGTTCTAGTGGCGCCATCTTGTGGCGAAATGCGATATCGCCAAACTGCACCAGCAACGTCTTCTCTGATTCTTCAACAGCAACCACGGCGAAGTTCTGGGATGGAAATCCAACGAAGGATGATCCGATCCAGAAGAACAGTCACGGCACCAATGTAACAGTATAATTTTACACCGTCCCCTCGCCCATACCCGGGCGGGAACCAGGGACCTTCTGCACACAACGACAACAGTCACCCTCGAAGCATCGTTACCCATCGCTCCACAAAAGCCGCGGCCCTTGCAGAGCAAGGGGAAACACTATTTCAAGGTCTCAGAGCAAGTGACGTAACCGATTGAAACGCTATTTAGCGCACACCGCTAACTAAGCTAGCCGTTTCACATCCGTTACACTCACCCCCCTTTTGACCTTCCTCCTTTTTCCGCAGCAACCAGTAATCCGGGTCACGGCACCAATGTAACAGTACTCTTCTGGCGTTGTGTACATCAGTCATCGACACGGAACTCCAATATGTAGCACCAATCATGTAGCTTTATTCTGATAAGAACGACACAAGATTGCACGTCATGCAATGCCGGGCTCACCATCCAACTCTGCACTCACGCACGCTGGTTTGGTGCTTGTTCACTGGGCAGTTACCAAAATAATACAATTACAATATAATATCTTTAACAATGTACCTGATAAGAACGACACAAGATTGCACGTCATGCAATGCCCGTCTCACCATCCAACTCTGCACTCATGCACTGTACAAAATATATGAACCCCCCCCACCAGACACAGTAAGTTGCTAGCTAATACTGGCGTGAATTCTCTACAACAAAATGCACAACAAATATTCTCCAAAAACCCCTGCATCTTATGTGATGTTTGAATAACATTTACGAACTATTTGATATAAATTGTACATTTAAATCACTTGAGAGCAGAAAATCACTTTTGACGTACGGTGCTTTGCAACCAACAACTTACCGCTGGTTTGGTGCTTGTTCACTGGGACGATTCTAACTGGAACATCCCCCCTCGTAAGCAAGCTACGCAAACCAGCCAATAAGATGCCATGTTGAGTAGGTGAAGGCAAGACAAACTCAAACCAAAAACCCATTGGCTTAACAATAAAGTGGCAAGGGGAATCACCAATTTAACCCCGTTACAGGTGTTTTGAATTAATTTGTGGAATGTCTCAATGCGTTTGAGCCAATCAGTTGTGACAAGGTAGGAGTGGTATACAGAACATTTATTTGGTAAAAGAGTCCATATTATTGCAAGAACAGCTCAAATAAGAGAAACGATAGTCCATTACTTTTAGACATGGTCAATCCGGAACAGTATTTTTATTTCACCAATAGTCTAAACCAGGTTCCTATTAGAAATTTTAAATACACAATTGAGTATCTGCATATTCCCAATTGGTGCTGAAAAGGAGGCGAATATGCATTGGGGGCTCCCGGGTGGCACAGCGGTCTAAAGGCACTACATCTGTGCTAGAGGCGTCACTACAGACCACGGTTTGATGGCCCAGCGTTGTCCAGGTTACGCCGTCATTGCAATTAGGTATGTGTTTTTACTGGAGCACCTAGTTAAATACATTAAAAATATTCTGAATGGTTATTCATAGTCTACCCACTCAGCACAGATGTCAGTTCAATGTCTAGATATCAAATAAAGGATTGAACTACTCTAATCCAAAATTATTTTCACTTTGATGCAACAAGTGTTGAATACATTGCCCAGTGGGTAGTGAGTGAGAAAATATTGAAAAATTTAAGAACCAAGGTTGTGAAAACTCTGTCAGCAAGTGTGAGTGTTCTCAGCAAATTACATTACATTCAATGTGCAGAAGGGAACCACACCTGCATTTCTTTGTCAAGGAAGACCATGTAAAAAACATTTATTCTACAATATAGTGTCCAGCTGAACACAACCCAGGCTTTATGATGGTATTTCAGGAACAATGTTCTAGTCAGAAACACAGACACTTTTTAGTTTCAATAACACCTTTGGTTCCAGCTTAAACTGATGAATGACACAATAAATTAATACTTGAAGCACTATATTTGAGTAGTAGTTTATTTTTATTGCACAAGTGACCAGCTTTTAAATTGCAGGCATATTTAGCCACTGAGCGGAAGGCCTGTAGAGTTATTATGGAGATGTCAATATCCAGGAACTACTTCTTGGATGGATCCAGATCCCTGTACCAGTAACAGGACCCCAAAAAACTCATGAGACAGACAGAGTACTTGGCCTGGGGTCCACTTTCGCCATCGTTCAACAACCAGTCTGTCCAAAGGCACTCATCTGGGGCGCTGACGGGACAGGGGAGGGAAGAGCAGGGGATGATCTGTAGCTCAGAGCAGGGAGAGAGAAAGACCCAGATCACCAACTGATCATTACCCCAATAATATAGCTCTTGTGTTCAGCCAATGTGACAAAGTAAAAATTGAACAAGTGGTGTAAAGTAATTTTACTATAATTCCTGTCACACACCTTGCAGGCACAGCCGGTTCGGTAGAGTCGAGTCAAGCTCTTCTTTTGTGTGACATTCAAGTCGTCCCAGTACTGAATAAAGTCACACATGACTATATGCATCCTGCCATTAGTATTTAGGCTGCCTGAAGACAGAAGAAAGTGAGTCATCAACTTGTGGGGTAAAAGTTAACCCCCAGATGCTGACATTGGTCAAGTTTACCCTTCTTTCCCCCACAAATGGTTAAGATTAGAATTGGGGGAGGCTGAAACAGATCCTAGATCTGTCCCTGGGGGTAACTTTACCCTGGAGCAGGAAGACATATTGATGCAGCCTGGAACACTAGAATTTAGCGATGCACTAGTTGTAAACATGTATAAGCATTAAACATTTAAATTCTTAACATTTGGTATTATAAAGTGTAACTGGAAGAGCCAGGCTGTATCACATCCGGCCGTGATTGGGAGTCCCATAGGGCGGCACACAAGTGGCCCAGCGTTGTCAGGGTTTGGCCGTCATTGCAAACAAGAATGTTTAACTGACTTGCCTAGTTAACTTTAAATTAAAGAAGTATTTTTTCTGAAGCGCTTGACTTGTACAAGATGAAGTCAATAGTTCAGAATAGGCCATGATGCTGCAAGCATAGGTTGAGCAGGTTAACCAGTGATAACAATGAACTTGGGTAACAGGGAGAACCACACCTGTGAAGAGATACTCCTTGTTGATTTCCAGGGTCACACCACACGAGGCTGAGGAGGATGAAGTGAAGATGGCGCGGATAACCCGGTCAGGACCTTTGAACATCTAGCCAATCACAAGGAGAGAACGAAGGATCTGTCAAACATCTAAATATACAGTTTAACCTAACTGACTACAGCTCTCAGGCACTAAGTCTTTCCTAATTCCCTCCCTATACCCCATCCGGATGTTTGCAGATCAAAAAATATTGCTTAATCTAACCTTCATTTTTATCAGGGTGTCATACAGAGACAAAGGTAATTTTTTTTACAGAAGCCCGAATTCGAGAAACACAAAATGTAAGCAGAAAAGTCCAAAACAATTCTGAGTCGCCCTAAAGGCAACTACAAGTCACATTTAGAACATTTAAGATCGTTCCGCAAAAATATTTCAAGCAGATTCATCCAACTCAGGAGAGCCCAATGGAATATCCAGAGTTAAACATCCCTGGTCTGAGAGACTAACTATAATGTCTAAAGGTCAATAATAATGTTAGGTACAGTGAGAGTTAGTAAAAGTGCTTTATAAAAGAACATCTGGCAAATTACCAACTAAAATAACAAAGAGCCAGCCAACTTCCTGGTAGAGAATGCAGGGATGAGTACCAACCCCCCCCATCACCATCAATAAAGGGCAGTGCATGATGTCACCATAGTCTAGGACTGGTAGGAACAGCAACTGAATAATGTGCTTTCCAGCAAGAGGCATTTCTACTGAAGTTCCTTTTTATATGGTGGAAGCTCCACAACTGCACTGTTTATGCCAACCCAGATCTGCAAACACTGAAGGGGAAAGGAGAGAACTGGGCCCAGCCGTCAGACTGGGGTTCAGGGGGCTTCAATGAGTCAGTGCAGGAAGGAACAACCACTTAATAAAAAGGCTAATCATACCTTGATCTGTTGGATGTCATACTTGGTGTTACCAGACACAACTCCCACACCAACCACCTTTGCCCTGATCACTGGAAGAGAGAAACGTGGTTTAACTGACAAGCCCCATTTTCCTTTCAATGGTCAGTTAGACACTGATGGTTTAAGGGCGTTATGAGATCTAAGACAACAGAACACGTCACAGACAAGATATTACATTCTTAAAAATGTTGTGCATAAGTTCACCCTGTTTGGGCTCAACAGACAAGTCCATTATACCTCCAGGTCCTAGATTCCTAGCTCTAGTAGTCTGCCTTTAATTCAACACGCCTAGTTTAACTACACCCCACCTGGTCTGCAGATGTTCAGGTGGTGGTAGGAAGACTGAGGCACAGGTACAGACCTTATGACACCAGCTCCACCTCCACCCACCTGTCTGGGTAGAAGGTGCTGACAGCGACAACCTCTTCACTTCAGTCTGATTCAGAAGATATTCAAACGATTCATCCTTGCCAAACGGATGAACTACTCCTGTAAGGTTAAGTTCCCTCTATTCCACAGCTGTCTATCATTAGGACCAGTACACCAGATGTACGTGTTGCTTTTATCACTGGAATTACAGTTGGTTTTGCAGACATCCTGATCTAATGAAACTACAGTAGAAAAGGTTTTTCCTAACAGCTGTACCAGTTAAGGGACGTTACACTACAAAAGCCACATTTGGCAGATGTTTCAGACCTCAAGATGGCACCACAGCTGTGCAGAGAAATATGTGTGCCCTTAAAGTACAATTCAGGTTGAAAACATTCCTTTTAAGGAGCACATGAAAGAAATTAACTGTCCAATGTAAGTGATATACAGTGGCCAAATCTGAATTTAATCATCCCATTGCATGAACTGCAAACTTGTGTATTCAAGGTTTAAAAAGCCACCTAAAAAGTTCACTTTACATTTACATTTACATTTAAGTCATTTAGCAGACGCTCTTATCCAGAGCGACTTACAAATTGGTGCATTCACCTTATGACATCCAGTGGAACAGCCACTTTACAATAGTGCATCTAAATATTTTAAGGGGGGAGGGGGGTGAGAAGGATTACTTTATCCTATCCTAAGTATTCCTTAAAGAGGTGGGGTTTCAGGTGTCTCCGGAAGGTGGTGATTGACTCCGCTGTCCTGGCGTCGTGAGGGAGTTTGTTCCACCATTGGGGAGCCAGAGCAGCGAACAGTTTTGACTGGGCTGAGCGGGAACTGTACTTCCTCAGTGGTAGGGAGACGAGCAGGCCAGAGGTGGATGAACGCAGTGCCCTTATTTGGGTGTAGGGCCTGATCAGAGCCTGGAGGTACTGAGGTGCCGTTCCCCTCACAGCTCCGTAGGCAAGCACCATGGTCTTGTAGCGGATGCGAGCTTCAACTGGAAGCCAGTGGAGAGAGCGGAGGAGCGGGGTGACGTGAGAGAACTTGGGAAGGTTGAACACTAGACGGGCTGCGGCGTTCTGGATGAGTTGTAGGGGTTTAATGGCACAGGCAGGGAGCCCAGCCAACAGCGAGTTGCAGTAATCCAGACGGGAGATGACAAGTGCCTGGATTAGGACCTGCGCCGCTTCCTGTGTGAGGCAGGGTCGTAATCTGCGGATGTTGTAGAGCATGAACCTACAGGAACGGGCCACCGCCTTGATGTTAGTTGAGAACGACAGGGTGTTGTCCAGGATCACGCCAAGGTTCTTAGCGCTCTGGGAGGAGGACACAATGGAGTTGTCAACCGTGATGGCGAGATCATGGAACGGGCAGTCCTTCCCCGGGAGGAAGAGCAGCTCCGTCTTGCCGAAGTTCAGCTTGAGGTGGTGATCAGTCATCCACACTGATATGTCTGCCAGACATGCAGAGATGCGATTCGCCACCTGGTCATCAGAAGGGGGAAAGGAGAAGATGAATTGTGTGTCGTCTGCATAGCAATGATAGGAGAGACCATGTGAGGTTATGACAGAGCCAAGTGACTTGGTGTATAGCGAGAATAGGAGAGGGCCTAGAACAGAGCCCTGGGGGACACCAGTGGTGAGAGCGCGTGGTGAGGAGACAGATTCTCGCCACGCCACCTGGTAGGAGCGACCTGTCAGGTAGGACGCAATCCAAGCGTGGGCCACGCCAGAGATGCCCAACTCGGAGAGAGTGGAGAGGAGGATCTGATGGTTCACAGTATCGAAGGCAGCCGATAGGTCTAGAAGGATGAGCGCAGAGGAGAGAGAGTTAGCTTTAGCGGTGCGGAGCGCCTCCGTGATACAGAGAAGAGCAGTCTCAGTTGAATGACTAGTCTTGAAACCTGACTGATTTGGATCAAGAAGGTCATTCTGAGAGAGATAGCACTTAAATGCCAGACTTTATTTGCACAAATGAAAAATATTTATTACTCCACATAACAATACACATTGCTGCAGGACTATGTTCATGGTGTGAAACTGGCTCAAATTAAGTCACGGCATCTGTAGCCTACCACTAGTCGATATAAATAAGTCTACACTACAACTGAGTGCCTTGGGTTAAATGTAGAAAGAGTATTAACTTGTTTGGTGTATATAATTTAGCATTCAACTGTAGGCATAATGTGTAGGCCTAGAGGCAAATATAACACTTGGTGTAGCAGGAGTCTCGGCCAGTGCTACATCCAGGGCTCTCTAACCCGGTTCCTGGAGAGCTACCCTTCTGCAGGTTCTCAATCCAAACCCAGTAGTAACAAACCTGATTCAGTTCATCAACTGGCTAATTATTAGAATCAGGTGTGCAAATTAGGGTGGGATCACAAACCTACAGGATGGCAGCTCTCCAGGAAGAGGGTTTAGAGTATGTAAATACAATGAGCATGTTCATATCATGGTAATTATTATAACCACAATGCATGCTGCGCTACAGCCTTCGAGTATACCAAACAGAACTTTGTAATATCCCCGGACAAAAACACCTGATTCAACTCATTGAGGGCCTGATGATTGTTGAATCATGCGTTATTGTCCAGGGCTACAATAAAATTGTACCGTTTGAGCAACTCTAGGACCGGAGTTGAGAACCCTAGAAGTCAGAAATATTGCCAAAATGTCCTTACCGACGTCTGCGTTGCAAAAAGCCTGTTGAAGATGCACAGGAGCGCATTTGCAAGCTTCTGCAATGTCTTCGATCCGCCAAAGGAACAAAACGACAAGAGTGATGAAACAACTGCTTACAGACACAGTCATTTTGGAAAATATATCTAATATATCTATAGCGTAAAATAAAATGTTTCCTCCAGGAGCTAAAGAACAGTTGTATTGTAAACTACACTAGAACATGCAAAGATGTTCCCAGACAGACTAACACGTAGAACTCTGTTTTCATTCGAAGTAATCAGCCCTTTTTATTGCAGGCTGTGAGCTCCTCCCACAGCCAGTGGTAGGCTGAGAATTATATTAATCCAGAACCATAGCAACTCCATTGGAAACAAATGCCCTCCTTAAAGGGACAACCTCAGAGCAGGCTCAATTTGCCCGGTTGCCATAAATTATCTGTCTTTCGCCTAAACAATGGTGATGAACCAGAAATATCCATTTTAGGATATGCCTGTTTGAATTCCTTTTCTTAAACACCTGGGGCAACTTTAAAGCAGGCTCAACTTGCCCTACTGCTCAGTTCAGTTCACTTGCCCTCAGCCCCTCAAACTCAACTCTGGACCTCGACGTGAATCCAGCGCCACTGCATTTTTTAATTGTTCCCCTTTAATCAGGGACTGGTTTTGACCAGGGACACCAGGTGGGTGCAATTCATTATCAGGAAGAACAGAAAACTAGCATGCTCCTGAGCACCGTGCACAACAAGAAGATGCCACATACTATTGGGCTACTTTTGCACATTTGTTATTGTATGAGTGAGGGAAATGCTTTAAATCGAGAGGAGTCAATGTGTTCTGAAAGATGAGACCTTGAGGATCATAATAAATACTGCTTTGATGTCATACAAGCAAACCACACACCTTGAATCCGAATGTGCACTTCACATTTCCATATTTGAAAACTCATGTCATTTACAGTGTCAACGTTCATGAGCTCTATGTTTAATCCACAGTTACTAGTGTGACATGTTTTATGCCCTGGGTTGTCCTGAACAGAAGATTTGCCATGGAACACACACTTGAATGTACTCAAGACTCCATTCTGTGTGCACCAAAATTGCAATCTGTTTGTCTGAAGTGCCATTTGAAAGCCTCCCAGCTAGGACATTTGGTTCCTTGGAAGTTGTGGGAATGTAAGTTTTTGGTTTCCTATCGGTTCTGGAAATGAAACCATACTTTCCTGACCGTTATCTTTTTTTTTACGGTCTGAGAATGGTAGTGAACATTTCACCTGTTCTGGGAATTAGATTTGTTTAAGTTGCATGGAGGTTCTGAGAACATTTGCCATGGAAGGTTTTATTAAAGTTCTGAGAACGCAAATTTGAGGTTATTCAAAGGTAATTAAATGAACATTCTGAGAACATGTTTCCATACGATTTTTAAAATCACTGCTAGCTTAGTTTGGGTTAACTGTTGAACCAAACACAGAAAGGACACACGGAAATGAATTTGCTTAGGCATTAATCATACAAACACATTTAATTTCAATGTGGCATCTTCTGTTCTCTATCAGAGCATGTGAGTGGAATTAAGTGCCAAAAAACACTCCTCAATTCTAAATTCGCTCCCTTCATTAAAATCACAAAAACACATCTATTTTTAGTGACTACCTGGACCTACCATTTGGTTTTGACATATCAAAACCAAACCATATGATTTGAATGAAAAGTATTCTAGTAAACAACATGAAAAAGTGACTGTAAGAAGCGTTCATCATTTCAAATAGGCCACATGTCATATTAAACAACGCAAAAACAATCTAAATATTTCAGGAGCCAGACAGGTATTATCAGAATTGAATACAAATGAAACAAAAAATGCCTTATTAGGCTCAGCATACAGTGCCTTTGAATGAACAGTTAGAAACACAAGTTTGGCCAGAGTCTGTGGCTTCAGGCTCATGTGATGGTGCCGGTAGAGCAGGCCAACAGTGGAGAATACCCTCTCAGACATTGCAGAGCCAATGAGGATGCTAAACACCTTTTGGGCCACTCTTGCCAGGCTGGGCAGGGATGCAGATTTTTAAATATTTTATTTTATAGGTTGGCCTAAAGATTTTATGGTAAAATAACCATATCAAAATGGAAAGCTCATTGAAAGAGGTAACATGTCAGGTCTATTGGGCCAAAATCAGTTATAACCTATAGTAAAGATAATAGAACAAAAATTAAATACATTTTTAACCCTCCCGTCGTCCTCGTATTGTGTCTAGTCCCGCGTCCTCCGGGTCACCCTGTCCCGTCTTGGCTAAAGGCCCAATGTGCGCAAGTGTGACAGTAGGCGTGTGAACAACCTTTGCAGATGTATTTCTTACACCTGCAGCACACCGTGTGTGTCTTAGAGTCCTACTTGGGTGGGCAGAGCTGACAACTCTTCCCCTTACTTGCCCCGGTGACCGGGGAAATGAGCGGGGCAGCAGCCGTGCCAGCTGCGGGGCCCTCGCGCTGTTGATCCCGAGGCGCCGCCGCCGTAGCACTCTGTAGGACTTTGACAAGCGCTGACGCTGCTTCGGTGCGGGGCAGATGCTGCCTTCTATGGATCAGCGGCTTCACAAGTGCCTTTCCCAGCTGCTCGAGGAACACAGTGCGCTTGTTCCGCTTGCGAGGCATCCAGTCAGGCTTGATATGACAAAGGCGTTGTAGGAGGACACGTTGAGGATGTTGTTGAAGATGACCAGGGGCCAGTGGGCAGTCATCCGTCTGCAGCTGTAGGTGCCGACCACCTTGTCTAGGTTGTCCACGCCGCCCTTGTTGCAGTTGTAGTCTAGGATGACGGCTGGCTTCCTGTCGCTGCAATCGCTAATGTGGCCCTCTGTGTGCAGCGTGCTCAAAAGTAGCACGTTCTTGTTTTTCTTTGCCACGTAGGACACCAGAGTGGCGGTGGGCGTGAAGGCGAACCTGGAGGACAGGACCTGTCTGCCCCTGGACTCGAGCAGCGCGGGCGGGAGCTCGGAACACGGTCCTGCCGCTCTCGGCGTCCCACAGGCTTGCCGCGGCCTCGCCTCGGGACCTGTAGACGCCCGCTAGGATCAGCAGCCCTACGTAGGCGCGCAGGTCCGTGGCGTCCATGGGTCGCCAGCCGTCGCCGTATTTTCTGGCCCCGTGCAGGTGTGACAAACAGGTGGAAGGCGGACGCGATGTCGCGGGCCTGGGTCGCGGCATAGGCCGTGGGGCCCGGAGTCTGGTCCGGCCCGGCGTGGCAGATCGTGAGGGCCCCGCGGTGGCGGCCGTAGGCCATGGGGGACCACTCGATTTTGCCGTTTTTCGACAGCAACGGCGTCTCCAGTTGGTCCGGGGCCGAGGAGATCTCTTCCTCGTGCTCGTCCTTGTGCTCGTCCTCGGGCAGCTCTTCCTTGGGCTCTTCCTCAGAAGAGGGAGAAGAGGCATCGTCGACCTCGCAGTGCTCGGGGTTGTATTCCTCCCCGTCTTCGTCTTCCGAAACCTTTTCCTCCTCCTCCTGGCAATCCGAGTAGTCTTCTTGGTCCACGCTGGACAAGATCTGTTCTAGAACCTGCGCGGCCGTAAAACGCGCGGCCATGGCCGCTCGGCTCCACTGATCGGTCCGCTGAGAGGCTGGGAAGAGCGCACTTGGCACGGGTGGGGCGCCGGTCACTGTGTGTGTGTGTGTGTGTGTGTGTGTGTGTGTGGCGCTGACAATATTAGTATCCTCTCTACGTAGGGCCGGCCGGATGGCTTACGAGGGAGACTGAGACCCGAAAATGCACGAGGCTCGCTTTTACGCTCGTGTGTAGCCGTGTGCAGTTGACCCACCCCACCCGAGCAACAATAACACTCGGCTGCTCTCTAGCACACAGCGGAGCACGTCTGGACCTGTGCAGCGGCTGGCTGGGTCGCTCTGAGCCACAAGAGCAGAGCTCAGAGCACGACTATAACACTTGGCTGCTCTCTAGCACACAGCGGGGCAGGTCCGGACCTGTGTAGTGGCTGGCTGAGTCTCTCTGACCCAAGAGCCAGACACTCTACTATGCTCAACGGCATACGCCTCGCCAGAGGCTGACAGGGTCGCTCTGACTCAGGAGCGCAGAGCGCCAGCTCTGGAAACACAGGGACTGGGTCGCTCTGACCCAGGAGTGCAGAGCGGGGAGGCCAGAGCACAGAGCGGGGAGCCGGGCACAACCTCCCACACTGGCAGACACTCTACTACGCTCAACCGCATACGCCTCGCCAGTGGCTGGCAGGGTCGCTCTGACTCAGGAGCGCAGAGCGCAGAGCGCGAGCCCTGGAAACACAGGGCCTGGGTCGCTCTGACCCACGAGCGCAGAGCACAGAGCACAACTACAACACTTGGCTGCTCTCTAGCACACAGCGGGGCACGTCCGGACCTGTGTAGTGGCTTGCAGGGTCCCTCTGACCCAAGAGTGCAAAGCGGGGAGGCCAGAGCGCAGAGCGCAGAGCGGGGAGCCGGTCACAGCCTCGCCACACTCGCAGACTCTCTACTACGCTCAACGGCACACGACGCCTCGCTTGTGGCTGGCACGGTCACTCTGACCCGCGAGCGCCGAGCGGGAGCCCTGGAAACACAGGGCCTGGGTCGCTCTGACCCGCGAGCACAGAGCACAGAAAGGGGAGCCCCCCACACACAGGACCTGGGTCACCCTGACCCCAGGACCACGGGAGGGTTGACAGAATCCCCTCCTCTCGACCGGGACAAAGTGAGATGAAAAGTTCATTCTAACTTACTAACACACTACTGAGCTGACAGTTCTAATTAACAGAAAACCTAGGAATACACTCACTGTTTTATCTAAAAACCCCAGAGCTAAGTTTCTGTAGGTTCAACGCTAGGTTAACGACCTTATGTGTTTACACAGTCCACCACCCATTCCTTTCTTCCTAGTTGGAATGGTGTTCATTAACTTTAATTACTCCTTGTCCGTGTCACACAATCCCTTCTTATGAACTCATATTGTTAATCAGATATAATATAACAGAGTATACGTTTACTTAGTTAAAATTCTATTTAAAATGGGGATATTGTTTATTCATTTATTCATAATAATTCCAACAGATATAGTACTAAAACACTTGAGTGTCTCTCTTTATCCTAGGTCCTGGCAGAGTTGTGCAGACTCAGGACAACTGAGCTTTGAAGGATTACGCAGATTTAAAGAAGAGTCCGTAGTTTGCTTTCTAATGATCATGATCTTTTCCTCAAAGAAGTTCATTCATTTATTACTGCTCAAGTGAAAGCCATCCTCTCTTGGGGAATGCTGCTTTTTAGTTAGCTCTGCGACAGTATCAAAAATAATTTTCGGATTGTTCTAATTTTCCTAAATTAAGTTGTAAAAATAGGATGATCAAGCAACATGAGGTCTCTAATGAGGTCTCTTAACTGTTTCTGACCATTCAGTGTTCTCAGGGTGTCTCCTGTGTCATAATACTTCAATGTACATGTAGTCCCTGTCCCCAGGAGAAGTGTGAAGACTGATGAAACGTGAATCAACTAAATGAATGTTACTGTGTGAATTCCATTGTCATGTTTGGATTGCAAACATGTGCTTTTACACCTGCATTGTTTGCTGTTTGTGGTTTTAGGCTGGGTTTCTGTACAGCACTTTGAGATATCAGCTGATGTACGAAGGGCTATATAAATAAATTTGATTTGATTTGATTTGATTTCAAGATTTCACTGCATCTCTGAGCGAAGGTTAACTCAATAATGTAATGTTAGGACATTGGCTCCTTGTCCCTTAGCCTCTTCATAATTGCAAAATGGTAAACACACGTGCATCTTATAGTATTCTGAGTGGTGACGCAAGGCTTGCAACCTTGGCAATACCCACTGGATACGATAATGGGCCCATAGTGTTCACATGATAATGTAGTCAGATGGTATATCATAGTAGGGTCATAGAACCCTCATTTTGTAATCTTCAGACAGATGTAATTTCCCCCATTCTTCAAAACGTTTTCACTATGTTTTGGTAGTGACACATTGTTTGGGATGTAAGGAATTCAAGTAAACATTTCAAACATGCAGTAAGTGTTTACAAAACATGCTGTATATACCTACCTGACCTATATTGGTTGATGTGTGCTGAACGTTTAGGGGAAAAATAGGAAACAAATTACATATTTTTTTCAAACCCCAATGTGCACTACTTCTGTATAGTGATCCATATACTGTTCACCTGTAATTACCAGTTACAGGTGCATTAACCTCTTAAGTCGACCCTCTACTTTTTCGAACATTCTGTTAAAAATCGCGCAACATTTCAGCGCCCTGCTACTCATGCCAGGAATATAGTATATGCATATGATTCGTATGTGTGGATAGCAAACACACTGACGTTTCTAAAACTGGTTAAATCACGGCTGTGACTTTAACAGAGCGTGAGTTTCATCGAATAGCGCAGGAAAACCTGATCACTGAAAATGGAAATAAATATCCTTGCGCTTACTTCCAGGAATTGTTCAAAGTGAACCGAATTACATGAGACCGAGGTTTCAGCGCCTACAGCTACCACACGTTGTCTAGAGTCTTGTCATTTGATTCGCAATTGATTCTTGGTCTAACCGGTTCAAGGGAACTCCTTCCCTCCGTTCTCCGACCGGATGTTTTGGTCGAGCTCTCTCGGCCATGTTTTTTTCCAGACGACACCTATAGAAGTTACATAGCCTCCTGATGAATTTTATGTACTAATACCTAAAGTTGCATTACAAAAGTATTTCGAAGTGTTTTGTGAAAGTTTATCGTCGACTTTTTGAATTTAAAAAAATGACGTTACGTTATGAAACGCTCTTTTTTTCCGTTTATCATACAGTCTACATAGAACGATATCTAGGCTATATATGGACCGATTTAATCGAAAAAAAGACCCAATAGTGATTATGGGACATCTAGGAGTGCCAACAAAGAAGATGGTCAAAGATAATGAATGTTTTATATTTTATTGTGCGGTTTGTGTAGCGCCGAATATGCTAATTATTTTGTTTACGTCCCCTGCGGGTCTTTTGTGGTGTTACATGCTATCAGATAATAGCTTCTCATGCTTTCGCCGAAAAGCATTTTAAAAATCTGACTTGTTGCCTGGATTCACAACGAGTGTAGCTTTAATTCAATACCCTGCATGTGTATTTTAATGAACGTTTGAGTTTTAACTAATACTATTAGCATTTAGCGTAGCGCATTTGCATTTCCAGAGCTCTAGATGGGACGCCTGCGTGCCAGGTAGGAGCAAGTCTAGACTATGTCATCACTATTTGTTGATTTGATTGTTGGATGAAAGAAGGCAAAGGCAATGGTGTAAAGTAACTACGTAAAAATATGTTCAAGTAGCCTGCGACTTTAGTGTATTAATACTTTTACTCAAGTAGTATTTTACTGGGTTACTTTCCCTTTTACTTGAGTCATTTTACTCAATGACAACTGGGTAAACTACTTTTCCACCTCTGGGCCTAGGTAGCCTAGCCAACCGAAGTTATATAATATGAACCTAAGGTGATCACATTCACATTTTCTCTTAAGACAAATAAAGTGGCTTATGCTATAAATACATAATGTTACCAGCACTTTGTTTCCCCTGGCCAGATGGGACAGGGTGTATAGAGGCCTACAGTTGATCAGACTGATACAGCATGTCAGATCACTAACGTTGAGGTGTAGGCTGCTACAACATTGTTACCAGCACTTTGTTTCCCCTGGCCAGATGGGACAGGGTGTATAGAGGCCTACAGTTGATCAGACTGATACAGCATGTCAGATCACTAACGTTGAGGTGTAGGCTGCTACAACATTGTTACCAGCACTTTGTTTCCCCTGGCCAGATGGGACAGGGTGTATAGAGGCCTACAGTTGATCAGACTGATACAGCATGTCAGATCACTAACGTTGAGGTGTAGGCTGCTACAACATTGCTGTAAAGAGTTTTTGCCTGTGTCTGATGGGAGTAAGTTATTTTCCTGTCTCATGCCTGACCTGCACGACCTGTGATTTGGTGGTGTGGCATTTTTTTTCTCCCGATGGTACCCAGTTGAACATCCGGAACCTAGTTGTAGCAGAGATTTAAGGGTTACCCCATTGCCTTGGTCAAGTGAACTGACCAGTTGGGCAAGTTGAGCCTGCTTTAAAGTTAACCCAGGTGACAAAAATAAATAAATGAAAATAACAAAGCTATAAGGAATTCTAGTAGGTGTAGCTAACATTTTTATTTCTGGTTCATCCCCATTGTTTAAGTGAAATGCAGACAATTTATGCCATTTATATCAGCAAATTGAGCCTGCTCTGTGGTTGTCCAATAAACAGGTGATTGTGGTTAAGGATGAATAGAGTGATCAGCCAATCACTGGCTTGGTTCTACCTGTGGGGAGGAGCTCACAGCCTGCAATAAAAGACGGCTGATTCCATGTAGTATGTAGAAGGTTTTCTCGCAGTAATAACCTGCACTGTCGTTGGGGTAAACGGTAGCATTTAACGCTATATTGTTTTTCTTCTGTAGAGTGGACAGTAATATAATTAGTTTCTAAAATGACTTGGTCCGTATGCAGTTGTTTCATTACTCTGGTCGTTCTGTTCCTCTGGCGGGTCGATGAAATCACAGAAGCTTGCACTTGCATGACTGTACATCCTCAACGGGCTTTTTGCAATGCAGACGTCGGTAAGGCAATTTAGAAATGTCTGTCGTTTCTCTTCACGTGTTGGTAGGCTGCCTACTACACCGTGTCAATGCTTGTCATGCAACAATGTTATGCATTTTCTGTCGCAATTATTTCCAGGACATGATCATTAGGCCTGTATTTACATCTTCTCGCAAGTATTTACATTAAGTCGGTAACAATATGGGCTACACCTGGGTGTATTCATTACGGAATCCTTTGCCACTCAAGAACCAAGTGAAACGTGAGGGACCTACCTGAATTTTTACAACACTCTCGTTTGTGTTTTCTGTCTGGTGTAAACGGTTCTGTTGCAAATCGTTTTGTAACAGAATCTGCTTGACGATTACACCCGCGGGGATGACACCACTCTGATTCGTGTGGACTGGAGTTTCCCATCCTTGCTCTAGGCCTGAAGATGACTGACTTGTTAAACGAAATGTTTGACATGATATTATCCAACGCCTCACATACTTGACATTTTAAACTGTACTCACTAATTCAGGTTTTGGCGCTATTTATCTCGCAGATAGGTTGTTAATTCTATAAATTAGATGTCATTATTATTTTGACATGTGCTGATAGCTGTGTTACCAACAATCTATCAACCACGTGAGTATAGGCACCTCGTATAAAATAGGTTAGTTAGTCACTGTAAAACATCAATACGGCATTGTGATTGTTTAAAAGTGTATTGGAACCGTTCTACTTCAACCACTGATGCAGTATGGTAAGACAGGATGGTTGTGGGTGTTAGACAGCACTACATCATGAGCAGCTACTTGACCTTTTAGAGAAATGTACCTTGACTCAATTACTGTCTGTTAGTAAAGAGGTGTGATGACATGCAACACGGTTCCTGTTGAGTTTATGGAAAAGTGAAGACTTTATTTGTGGTATATTCTCTAACATGATTGAGTGAGGACTTTGCTGTTGAGGGAGCAAGCTCTGTTGGTAGAGCATGGTGCTAAAGCCTGACATCTTGGGTCTGTAATAGATTCTATTACAATGTTCTCTCAGATCACTTAACACCCTGAAACTGATGTCTGACTATTGTACCAGAAATGGATTATTTCAGTAGTTAAACCATGTCTCTTATTTTGTAGTGATCAGGGCAAAGGTGGTTGGCGTGAAAGCTGTGTCTCGTAACACCAACTATGACGTCAAACAGATCGAGGTATGATCAGCCTTTTTATTAAGTGGTTGTTCCTTCCTGCACTGAAACATTGAAGCCCCCTGAACCCCAGTCTGACAGCTGGTCCCAATTTGAACCCAACCCTTAAATGCTTGAAGATCTGGATAGGTATAAGCAGTGTAATTGTAGAGCTTCCACCATTAATAAAAAGGGGTTATTTATAGAAATGAGTCATGCCTTTAGCACTGAGCAAGAGGCATGTTTCAGTCAACCCTCCTACCAGTCCTAGACAATGGTGACATCATCTATATGAATTCAGATGCCACGTCATTAAAGCAGTTTATCATAGTGCACTGCTCTTTATTATGGGCGACAGGTCTAGTACTCAACGCTACATTCTCAACTAGGAAGTTGGTCCTGTTTGATGTCACGTAGGTTGACGCATTGCAATATTTTAATGTATTAATCCCTTTACGAAACCTCACTAAAAGCATTACTAACCTTTAGACATGAGTTACCACACCTGGGATAAAGGATGAATAACTGGAAATTTCCTTCTGTCTTTACTCCGTTAGGTAAATATATTATTTTTGTGCCTTGTTGTAAAACTGTCTGCTGCATCTAAGGCAATTCAAAGTGTTGAGGACCTTATTACTGAATGTTTGTTTATGACTGCTTCTGTTCTGCTTGTATTTTGATGTGTAATTCAGGGCTCCTCTGTGAAAGAGACCAGTGAGGTTAAGTTGTTCCTACATGCCATATAGAACAAACTATATATGTAGATGTTTGACGGATCCTTTCTCTCCTTGTAATTGGCTAGATGTTCAAAGGTCCTAACCAGGATATCCACGTCATCTCCACTGGAGGCCCGTGTCGCGCGTTTCTGGGAATCAACAAGGAGTATCTCTTCACAGGTGCAGTCCTCACTAGGTTACCTAAGTTCCATTACCAGCACTGGTTAGAAATGTTTACAGCCTCATGACCTACTATTGACTTCATCTTGTATAAGAAAACAAGTGTTTTAGAAATTACGTTCTCTACACTTAGAATTACTTACAAATAACTAATGCATTATTTATGAATAGCTCCGGGCTGCATCGGTACTTTTTCAGGTTGCAGTTTCCCCCAGGGACAGATCTAGGCTCATCTCCCACAATTCTAACCATATGTGGAAAGAAACTAATCCAAGTACAGTGTCTAAGGCCAGCTTTACCCTAAACCACATTTACCCTACACCACATTTACCCTACACCACATTTACCCTACACCACATTTACCCTACACCACATTTACCCTACACCACATATTGATGTCTCCTTTGTCTGCAGGCAGGCTGAATACTGATGGAACAGTGCATGTAATAATGTGTGACTTCATTCAGCCCTGGTGGGCTTTGAGTGACACACAAATGAGGAGGTTGACTCTACGCTACCAAAGCGGCTGTGATTGCACGGTGTGTTAATATTACTATATGTTTTGTTGTATATTTACACAGCAGACTTAGCACTCTGGTCACCATTGTCAAATGCAAGAGCTACACCATGTGGGTAATTATCAGTCGGTGATCTTGGTCTTTCTCTCCCTTCTCTGATCCACAGATCATCCGCTGCACTTCCCTTCCCTGTCCAATCAGCACCTCAGATGAGTGTCTGTGGATGGACATTGGCCAAAGCGGACCCTGGGACAATAACATTGCCTGTATCAAGGGGGATGATGGATCCTGTGCCTGGTAAAAGGGGGTGGCACCGCCCAAGTAGTTTCTGGATATTGATGACCCATAAACTTTACAGGCCATCTACTCACAGGGAAAAAAGCTACCAACTCAAATAATTATGATTAAATTAATCTAGGAAGTAGTTTCTAACAATTACAAGACCTATATTGACTTGTCAAGTTGTGTTGTCAGAGGACAGGTTGCAGAAAATGGTCAATGTGAAAGAGGGCAACAATCTTATGAAAATGTCACTTGTTGTAAAAGTACAATAAAAATGAACTGCAAATAAAGCACTTCAAGTACTCATTTCTTGCGCCATTAATTTGCTTGTTTCTAAACTGGAACCAAAGGCATTATTGAACATGGCCCTGGAATAGTTTGTATAAACCAGGGCTTCAGCTTTAATTTCATTTACCAAATGAAACAACTCATTGTTTCTTCCTTGCTTTATAAGATTATATTCAGTTGGCTGAACATTCAGCTGTTTTCAAGTACTAGTCAGCACTAGCAACAACTGAATTTTCTGACTTGCTAACTGGTAGTAGAGTGCATTTGGGGGAATTATTCCGGCCACATGTTCAGTTACAGCCTTATTCAAAAATTGCTTAAATACAAGTTTTTCCTCAGTCTACACACTAACCCATAATGGCAAAGCAAAAAAGGGTCATATTATATTTAACTAAATCAAATCAAATTTATTTATATAGCCCTTCACACATCAGCTGATATCTCAAAGTGCTGTACAGAAACCCAGCCTAAAACCCCAAACAGCAAGCAATGCAGGTGTAGAAGCACGGTGGCTAGGAAAAACTCCCTAGAAAGGCCGAAACCTAAAATCTTGTTTTCAGACAGTTTGCTTTGAGAAACATTTGTGCTTGGGTGCATCCTGTCTTGGATCATGATTATTCTACAACTTCATGAGTCCACCTACGGTAAATTCAATTGATTTGGAAAGGCATTTAGATCCCACCATTGACTGCGCAAAAAAACAAGCCATGAGGGTTGAATTGTCGGAGCTCAAAGGATTGAGGCACAGCTGTGGGGAAGGTTAACAATAAAAGGTCTGCAGCCTCTGGTCCCCAAGAGCATAACCTCCCTCACAGGAAGTCTGAAACCACTAAGGTTATTCATAGAGCTGGCACACTGGCCAAACTGCACAATTGGGGGAGAAGGGCATTTGTCAGGGAGGTGACCAAGAACCCGATGGACACTGACAGAGCTAATTCCGACTAGCACGTGAACGTGGCACTAGACAGTACTCTGATCTTGTATATATTATTTAGGGTTAGGAGACTCAGCCGGAATAAATAGTGTTGAGGTCCTATACACACACAATATTGGGAAATAAAAATCCTGAAAGTTGACATTTAATTTATTAAATATTGGAAGATGACGTCACGCCTTGGTCATTGTATTTTGTGTTTTTGGTATATGTTTGGGTAGGCCAGGGTGTGACACGCTGCATTTCGGTCTGACTCTCTTCATTCAACAGACAAACTACGATGTTACAGAAATTGCCACCACCACTCACAGACAGAGCAGCGTGTGAACTGGCACGAGCTAAAGGACGACTTATGGACAGCAGAAGCATGGAGTATACTAGGTGGGAAGAAATCGACAGGTGGGCGGCCGACCCAGAGCGAGTGCAGGAGCCCGCCTGGGATTCGCTGCAGCAGTGCGAAGAGGGCTACAGGCTAATGGAGTCTAAGAGGAAAACACTGCGATGCAGAGCGAAAACCGAAAGTAACGGGGGAGAGCGCAGAGAGAGAGTGGCTGAGTCAGGAGTCAGACCTGAGCCTACTCTCCCTGTTCATTGTGAGGAGCAGCAATATGAGGACTTCTGGTCTTGGAAGATGATATTAGACGGTAAAGGACCCTGGGCGCAGCCGGGAGAATATCGCCGTCCCAAGGATGAAATAGACGCGGTTATAGCGGAGAGGCGCAGGTATGAGGCAGCACGGCCTAGAAGGGAGAATAGTTATGCCAGGTAGGAGACCTGCGCATACTCCCTGTGCTCACCGTTGGGCTAGAGAGACCGGGCAGGCACCGTGTTATGCTATGGAGCGCACGGTGTTTCCAGTGCGGGTGCAGAGCCAGGTGCGGCACATACCAGCCCTTCCTATTGGCCGGGCTAGAGTGGGCATCGAGCCAGGTAAGCTTGGGCAGGCTCTGTGCTCAAGAGCTCCAGTGCGCCTGCACGGTCCGGTCTATCCAGAGCCACCTCTACTTACCAGTCCTCCGGTAGCAGCTCCCCGCACCAGGCTTCCTGTGCGTGTCCTCGCGCCAGTACCACCAGTTCCAGCACCACGCACCAGGCCTCCAGTGCGCCTCGCCTGTTCAGCGCAGCCAGCGCTTTTCTCCTCTCCTGCACTGTTGGAGTCTCCCGCCTGTTTAGCGCCGCCAGTGCTCCCAGTCGGCCCAGCGCGGCCAGTGCTCCCAGTCGGCCCAGCGCGGCCAGTGCTCCCAGTCGGCCCAGCGCGGCCAGTGCTCCCAGTCGGCCCAGCGCGGCCAGTGCTCCCAGTCTGCCCAGCTCCGCCAGTGCTCCCAGTCTGCCCAGCACCGCCAGTGCTCCCAGTCTGCCCAGTGCTCCCAGTCTGCCCAGCGCGGCCAGTGCTCCCAGTCTGCCCAGCGCGGCCAGTGCTCCCAGTCTGCCCAGCGCGGCCAGTGCTCCCAGTCTGCCCAGCACCGCCAGTGCTCCCAGTCTGCCCAGCGTCGCCAGTGCTCCCAGTCTGCCCACCGCCGCCAGTCTGCCCAGCGCCGCCAATGCTCCCAGTCTGCCCAGTGCTCCCAGTCTGCCCAATGCTCCCAGTCTGCCCAGCGCCGCCAGTCTGCCCAGCGCCGCCAGTCTGCCCAGCGCCGCCAGTCGGCCCAGCGTCGCCAGTCTGCCAGGATCCGCCAGAAGTGCCAGTCTGCCAAGATCTTCTAGATCGGCCAGACAACCTGAATCATCCAGTTCCACCAGCCAGCCAGGATTTACCGGAGCCTACTACCTGCCTGAGCTTCATCTCAGTACTGGGCTTCCTCTCAGTACTGGGCTTCCTCTCAGTACCTTGGCTTCCCCTCAGTACCGGGCTGCTTCTGTCCTGAGATGCCCCTCTGTCCCGGGCTGCCCCTCTGTCCCGGGCTGCCCCTCTGTCCCGAGCTGCCCCTCTGTCCCGAGCTGCCCCTCTGTCCCGAGCTGCCCCACTGTCCCGAGCTGCCCCTCTGTCCCGAGCTGCCCCTCTGTCCCGAGCTGCCCCTCTGTCACGAGCTGCTCCTCAGTTATGTGGGTATCAGGGTGAGGACTATTAGGCCATGGTCGGCGGAGAAGGTGGATTATCCCAGGACGCGAAGGGGAGGAAATAGGACATTTATGGAGTGGGGTCCACGTCCCGAGCCAGAACCGCCACCATGGACAGACGCCCACCCGGACCCTCCCTATGCTCTTGAGGTGCGTCCGGGAGTCCGCACCTTAGGGGGGGGGGTTCTGTCACGCCTTGGTCATTGTATTTTGTGTTTTTGGTATATATTTGGGTAGGCCAGGGTGTGACATGGGTTTATATGTTGTGTTTCGTATTGGGGTTTGTATTAATTGGGATTGTGTATGATTAGGGGTGTGTCTAGTTAGGCTTGGCTGCCTGAGGCGATTCTCAATTGGAGTCAGGTGATTCTCGTTGTCTCTGATTGAGAACCGTATTTAGACAGCCTGACTTTCGCTGTGTAGTTTGTGGGTGTTTGTTCCTGTCTCTGTGTAGTGTTCACCAGATAGGCTGTAATAGGTTTCACGTTCCGTTTGTTGTTTTTGTATCTATTCAGTTATTTCATGTACCGCGATATATTTCATTAAAGTCATGAGTAACCTACACGCTGCATTTCGGTCTGACTCTCTTCATTCAACAGACGAACGACGTTACAGACGTGTACAATAGGTAAATGAGAAAGTTGTTTGTATAAGGGAATTGTAAATATAAATGACACATGTTTAAGATCTATTTTGCCTTATGATTGCTCGAGACCAAATTGAAATCAGTAATAAGGCAACAAACTGATCATTGTCCCTCCCGCGGGACAGTTGAGCTAACGTAGGCTAATGCGATTAGCATGAGGTTATCAGTAACAAGAAAATTTCCCAGGACATTGACATATCTGATATTTGCAGAAAGCTTAAATTATTGTTAATCTAACTGCACTGTCCAATTTACAGTAGCTATTACAGTGAAATAATACCATGGTATTGTTTGAAGAGTGAACAGTTATGAACTTGAAAAGTTATTAATAAACCACTTAGGTACATTACGGCAGTCTTGATACAAAATTGAGCAGAAATGCAATGGTTCATTGGATCAGTCTAAAACGGAGGTTCCGGACCGCGGACCCTTCGCCGGAAGCTCCGGAACGGGAACTGTCACCGGAAGCTCCGGAACGGGAACCGGGAAGCTCCGGACCGGGAACCGTCGTCGGGAAGCTCCGGACCGGGAACCGTCGTCCGGAAGCTCCGGCCCGGGAACTGTCGCCGGAAGCTCTGGACTGTGGAGGCGCACTGGAGGCTTGATGCATCGGGCCGGTACAGGTGGCACCGGCAGTTGACACGCATCTCAGGGCGAGTGCAGGGAGGAGGCACAGGACGTACTGGGCTGGGAAGGCGTACTGGAGACCTGGTGCGAATAGCCGGCATCACTTGTACCGGAACTTTAACACACTTCTCAGGATGAGTACGGAGAGCTGACTCAGGTGGCTTTAAATCGATAACACGCTCCTTAGGGCAAATGTTGTGCATCCTCCACCAATTCAGTAACTCTCTCATTTCTCTCTCCACAATCTCCCTCAACTCACTGACAGTTTCTGGTTCACCCCCCTCAACTTTCACCGCCCACTCCTTGCTCAATCTGTCCCAATTTTCCTCCTCGGTCTCTGGCTCACCCCTCAGCGTCGCTGACCACTCCGTGTGCCCCCTCCCAATTTTTTTTCAGGCTGTCTCTCGGGCTTCCGTTGTGGCCGCGAACCCTGGTGTTGTCGTTGTTTTTCCCTCGCTGCCTCCGCCTGCTTCCATGGCAGGCTTCTGTCTCCTGCCATAATCTCATCCCACGTCCAGGATGTCCTCCACTCCTGGCTTTCCTCCTGGGCACGCTGCTTGGTCCGTTGTTTTTGGGATCTTCTGTCGCGATCATTATAAGGAGAGGACCAAGATGCAGCGTGGTATGTTTCCATCCTTTTTATTTGGAAGCGAAACTCAAAGGAAAAAACAATAAAGCGAAAAAAACTTGTGGTGAAGCTCAAAATCGTGCTCACAGGCAACTATACCTAGACAAGATACCACAAAGCACAATGGGGAAATGGCTGCCTAAATATGATCCCCAATCAGAGACAACGATAAACAGCTTCCTCTGATTGGGAACCATACCAGGCCAACATAGATCATTAATCACCTAGATAACCCACCCTAGTCACTGTCAAACCCCAACCAACATAGAGAATAAACAGCTCTCTATGACAGTTGACTTACTGAAATTCAGTAGACATGTCCCTCAGACCTTTACTGGATCAGGTATCTTCCTCCGGGCACCTGCGCCACCATTGCGCCACAAGTGTTCCCTCACAGACCTTCACTGACGCCAAGATTTTGGAGGAAATTGAAGTGACACCTGAAGTCAATTTGAAATGAATCACTCTTTATTATCACAACCAGAGAGGTTCACAAACTCAATCCAAGCTTGATGAAAACTAAGGCATTCCCTTTCAGTCCTTATATAATGCTACACAAACAAGTCATATAAGCATGATTGACATTATTCATTATCTCTTGTTAACATTGATTCCTGCATGTGACTGACTGATACCTCACGATGATTATTCCCTCAAAGCTAGGACCTTGAAACCAAGATGCTCCTTTTAGTTCCCAGAGCATACTGGGCGTACTGCCAGTTGGTCTGAGGAAGAGGTCACAGTCACCTGCACAAACCAAGATAGAGTGAGAGGAGATGCTGTGAACAATTCGAGGCCATCACTTCAGACAATAAAACTTTCCCTCACAATGTGCTGCATCTCAATCACCGCATCCGCCACTGGCAGCCTTCTGAATCTGCGGTGGAAGGTGGCTGAGCTACAGCGGTGTTTGTCGGACCGTGAGACATCCTGAAAATCAGTCTTCTCACAAAAATATAGTGTATGACTCCTGTATGGAAAGGCAAGATTCTCACGAAACATGTACATGTCAGTGTCTTAATGAAACAACAAGGAGGAAGCAGAAAAATCTGTTTTACTGGCCTGCTGCATCGGATGGGTACAGTAGGCCTAACGTGACATGCCAACAACAAACCCTGAACTTTCATATACATGCATAACTGACCAAGTTATGAAAGATAAGCATTTTAACTCTGTAAAGTGAGTGTGGAATAGGTGAACAACAATAACAAACCACAACGATGACAAACCACCTGGTACTGACAACTTGGATGGAAAATGACTGAGGATGGTAGCGGACTATATTGTCACTCCTATTTGCCATTTCTTCAATCTTAGCCTGCAGAAAAGAGTGTGCCCTCAGAACTGTAGGGAAGCAAAAGTTATTCCGCTGTCACGTTCGTTGTATGGAGGAGACCAAGGGGCAGCGAGGTAAGCGTACACTCTTCTTTAATAAAGAAAAAACACCGAACAAACCGTGAAGCAAATATGAGTAGTGCAGACAGGCAACTAAACATAGAATAAGAACCCACAAATACCCTAGACAAAATGGCTACCTAAATATGGTCCCCAATCAGAGACAACGATAAACAGCTGCTTCTGATTGGGAACCAATTCAGGCCACCATTGAATCAAAGTGGTTTAATTTGGTCAATGTCATTACATAGCTAAAGCCCTGGTTTACACCCAAACTACTAAAGGGCCACATTCAGTAGACAAATGTTGAATGTTGCTGATAGAAATGCCATTAGAGCCGACATGATTCCTTTCTTCCTGTCAGAGCAGACAGTTTGTTATTCATCTGAACTTTCTACATTGTGCGCTGTTGAACACACCCCAGGATTTAGGATGGCATTTTTCAGGAACTGTTCTATTTTGAAACAACCACATGGGCCAACAACACAGAACCATTCTGGGTTTCAATAACACCTTTTGTTCGTTTAAAAAACTTGTAACAAATGAACGGCAGAAGAAATTAACACTTGGAGCACTATAATTCATTTGTAGTTCATTTTATTGCATTTTTAGAAGTGACCAGTAAGCACTTTTATTTAATATAAATCATAATATATTTTTTAAATTAATTGCAGGCATCTTTAAATAACAAAGCAAATGGCCTGTAAAGTATAAGGTGTACAGTATATTGGTGTACAGGGCACTCAAGTCTTCCCAGGGCTGATTATAGCCACACAGTGTTACATACATCCTTCCAGTCGCATCCTTCCATACATCCTTCCAGTTTGTTGCTTTCAGGGGAAAAACATCTCCTGGGGTAACTTTATAGCAGAAGAAAAAAAATGACCTCACCACTCTGGGACCTGTGGTGCCACCTCTTTGACCAATCAGATTCACAGAAATTACAGGTCGTGCAGAGTGCGCTCTGATTTATATAGACATGTGCCATCCTCTTTCCACTGGTATTATTTTAGCAAACAGGAAAATAACTAAGCAAAAAGTCTTTAAAGAAATGTCGTAGCAACCTACACCTCAACGTTAGAGATCTGACATGCTGTATCAGTCTGATCAACTGTAGGCCTCTATACACCCTGTCCCATCTGGCCAGGGGAAACAAAGTGCTGGTAACAATGTTGTAGCAGCCTACACCTCAACGTTAGTGATCTGACATGCTGTATCAGTCTGATCAACTGTAGGCCTCTATACACCCTGTCCCATCTGGCCAGGGGAAACAAAGTGCTGGTAACAATGTTGTAGCAGCCTACACCTCAACGTTAGTGATCTGACATGCTGTATCAGTCTGATCAACTGTAGGCCTCTATACACCCTGTCCCATCTGGCCAGGGGAAACAAAGTGCTGGTAACAATGTTGTAGCAGCCTACACCTCAACGTTAGTGATCTGACATGCTGTATCAGTCTGATCAACTGTAAGCCTCTATACGCCTTGTCCCATCAATCAATCAAAATGTATTTATAAAGCCCTTCTTACATCACCTGATGTCACAAAGTGCTGTACAGAAACCCAACCTGAAAACCCATAAAGCAAGGAATGCAGGTGTAGAAGCATCTGGCCAGGGGAAACAAAGTGGGAAAGTTATATATTTATAGTCAATGACAATGTATTTGTCTTATGAGAAAATGTGAATGTGATCAACTTCTTTCATCCAAAATTCAAATAGTGATGAAATAAGTGACAGGTCCATTAACACAGTCTAGTCTAATTACAAATGTATATAGGCCTACACAGGGATGGAATTTAAGGATTTGGGGCATTGGCTGTTTCCATCCATGGGCCTACATGATGCAACCCTGCCTAAAGCAAACTCAGTCCTGTTAGTTCTATTGTCTAATCACAGTTGTCTGTGTAACGAAACCCCCTTTTAAAATATAATTCATATGAACAAGTACAAGGTTTTACTATAACTACTGCTCTCCACACCTTTTCTAAGCATTTACTGTCCAGACTGTCTATATTTCAGACTCTGATATTGCTCGTTCTGATAATTATTCATTGTTTTACTTTCTAGATTATTTGTGTGTTTTTTAATTTATAGATATTACTTCACTTTTGGAGCTAGAAAACACAAGCCTTTCGCTGCACATCGATGTACACAACCAAACAAACTTTGATTTGAAGGTTGCTGCAGTTTGACAGAGTTTTCATCCTCCCTATAGGCCCAGGAGTTTAAAACTGTGATTAATCACTATGTCATATCCTGTCCAGAGATTTAATTTCAGGTCTAAAAGACACTTTCCCATCGGCCAAGTCAGCAGTATTTATTGGTTGCTCAAAGATTATGGTCACAAAATGTGAGTAAAGTCTCAGAGAGGTCAGAGAGTAGTTTGGCCAAAGAGGAACTCATACCTTTTAACCCAATTCAGCCTCCATACGGAGTATTTACAACTGAATATGATTGAAGGAATGGCCCCATCTAGTGGAGGAATAATAGACATGGTTCATGAGGGCTTTTAGGAGGGTAAGTACTATACAGAGAAACACAGTAGACCTAGATAGACATGGTTCCTGAGGGCTTTTAGAGGAGGGTAAGTACTATAAAGAGAAACACAGTAGAACTAGATAGACATGGTTCATGCGAGCTTTTAGAGGAGGGTAAGTACTATACAGAGAAACACAGTAGACCTAGATAGACATGGCTCATGAGGGCTTTTAGAGGAGGGTAAGTACTACACAGAGAAGCACAGTAGACCTAGATAGACATGGTTCATGAGGGCTTTTAGAGGAGGGTAAGTACTATACAGAGAAGCACAGTAGACCAGAACCGATGCTCCTAGTGACCAGGGACTTCAATGCAGGCAAACTTAAATCCATTTCTAACAAATTTTTACCAGCATGTCACATGTGCAACCAGAGAGGAAAAAACAAAAACTCTAGACCACCTTTACTCCACACACAGAGACACATACAAGGCTCTCCCTCCATTTGGAAAATCTGACCATAATTCTATCTTCCTGATTCCTGCTTACAAGCAAAAACTAAAGCAGGAAGTACCAGTGACTCGCTCATTACGGAAGTGATCAGATGACGCGGATGCCACACTACAGGACAGTTTTGCTAGCACAGACTGGAATATGTTCCGTGATTCATCCAATGGCATTGAGGAGTATACCACCTCAGTCATCGGCTTCATCAATAAGTGCATCGAGGACGTTGTCCCCACAGTGACAATAAGCCCATATCCCAACCAGAAGCCATGGACTCCAGGCAACATCCGCATCGAGCTAAAGGCTAGAGCTGCCACTTTCAAAGATCGGGACACTAATCCGGACACTTTTGTGAAATCCCTTCATGCCCTCAGACGACCCATCAAGCAAGCAAAGCGTCAATACAGGATTAAGATTGAATCCTCCTATGACACTCATCGGGGCTTAAAAGCTATGTTGGACTAGAAAGGGAAACCCAGCTGCGAACTGCCCAGTGACGTGAACCTACCAGACTAGCTAAATGCCTTTTACACTCGCTTCGAGGCAAGCAACCCTGAAGCATGCATGAGAGCACCAGCTGTTCCAGACGACTGTGTGATAAGGCTCTCGGTAGCCGATGTGAGCAAGACCTTTAAACAGGTCCACATTCACAAAGCCGCGGAGCCAGACGGATTACCAGGACGTGTACTCAAAGCATGCACTGACCAACTGGCAAGTGTCTTCACTGACATTTTCAATCTCTCCCTGACTGAGTCTGTAATACCTACTTCTTTCAAGCAGACCACCACCAAAATCCCTGTGCCCAAGGAAGCGAAGGTAACCTGCCAAAATGATTACCGCCCTGTAGCACTCACATCAGTAGCCATGAAGTGATTTGAAAGGCTGGTCATGGCTCACATCAACAGCATCATTCCGGTTACACTAGACCCACTCCATTTCGCCCCAACAGATCCACAGATGACTCAATCGCACTCCACACTGCCCTTTTCCACCTGGACAAAAGGAACACATGTGAGAATGCTGCTCATTGACTACAGCTCAGTGTTCAACACCATAGTGCCCACAAAGTTCATCACTAAACTAAGGACCCTGGGACTAAACACCTCCCTCTGCAACTGGATCCTGGACTTCCTGACAGACTACAACAAATGTGTACTGTTGGGAACACTGGCCTAGTGGTTAGTGTGGCCAGTAACCAAAACATTGCTGGTTGGAATAACTGAGCAGTCTGTGTGCCCTTGTACATGGCACTTACCTCCAATTTGCACCAAGGACAAGCATACTAATATACCTGACCTTCTAAAAACACATTTCACTGCACCTATCTGGCGTATATTACGATCAAACATTTTTTTGGGGGGTCAAACCTGAACTTTGTTACAATCAGAAAAATAATTGCCCCGCCACTATGGGACCAGTGGTGGCACCTCTGTCCAATCAGATTCAAGGAAATCACAGGTTGTGTGGGTCGGGCATGGAACGTCTATAGAAAGCAGAACGCTGGTATTATTTTAACGGAAACTCACTCCCGATAGACAAACTCTTTACAGAAATGTTGTAACAGCCTAGAATGGAGTTTAAAACCTACAGCTGCATATACTAACATGGCATATCCTACACATATAGCAAACCTTGTAATACAATCTTTAAAAAAGCTGGCCAAAATGTATATGTTCTCTGCAATTTGATGACCCGAGTTTAATTTCTAAACCAGATAAGTTATCAAATGTCAGCAGCTACCCAGTACCATGGTGGGTATGCATAATGTCTGGGTGGTTTCATACCTAATTATTAACTTTACCATGCTTAAAGAGAAGTCTGATATGTTAACCATCTACCAAGTAGCCCTTTAGAAGGCTTTCAATAAGCTCCCTGGTCTTTGAGGGACCTTACAGATGTATGGGGGCAGACAAATGGGTAGTCATTCAAAACCATGTCAACCCCCATTATTTCAGTCCATGTAACTTGTGATTTAAGGCATATTTTATTCCTTAACTAATTTAGGCTTACCTAAACAAAGTAGGTTGATACTTGTAGCCATTTTAGTTTAAGGTTTTTGTTAACATTTTAGGACTCCCCCTCAAAAATAGCTGGTTATACATTAAATATTCGTATATATTAGAAGTTGAGGTTAAGGTTGTTTAAATTCAGATTATGACTGTGCCCATATGCAGTGTGATCTCCAGAACAAGATTCATGACAAAAACCACTACCCTTCACTGTGGACCACAGCAGCCAAGTTTCCCATCTCCATCGCCAATAAATCAAAGGGTTTTGTCAACAGGGTTGGACACGTGGCTCAGTTCGTAGAGCAGGGTTCTGTCAACGCCAGGGTTGTGGGTTTTATTTCCACTTGGGTCCAGTAAGGCAATATTTTTTTTTAAGTGGCTCTAAATAACAGCATCTGCTAAATTATTGAAATGTACAGAACATTTATTCCACTGAGGAACAATATTCTCCAACTTAAAACAAGGAAGAACATCAATGACATGACAATGCTGAAGCCCTGGTTTAGACCCCAAACTACTGAAGGGCCACATTCAGTCGACAAATATTTAATGTTACAGAGCGATTCCATTCAAACCGACATGATTCCTTTCATGTCAGAAGACACTTTGTTATTCATGTATATTACATCCCATCTGAACTTTATACATTACACCCTGTTGAATGCGTCCCAGGCTTTATGGTTTCAGGAACACTGTTCCATTTACAGACAAGCATATCGAAAACAATTTGGGGTTTCAATAAAACCTTTGGTTCCAGTTTAAAAACAAGCGACAAATGAATGACATAAGAAATGATTACCTTGAGTGCTAGATATGTTTATTTTAAATTGCACTTGTAGAAGTGACCAGGAAACAATTTAAAAATCACAACAACTTGCATTTGTAGCTGTGTTTCCTCATGTATTAATTGCAGGCATCTTTAGTCACTGAGCAGTGAGTGGATGTGGTCTGTAGAGTTTAGGAGTCTCCAATATCCAGGAACTACTTCTTGGGTAGTGCCATCCCCTTTTACCAGGCACAGGACCCATCTGGCCTCTTGATACAGGCAAGGTTTTGGCCATTGTCGGTTCCCCAGTCTGTCCACAGGCACGTATCTGAGGTGCTGATTGGACAGGGGAGGGAAGTGCAGCGGATGATCTGTGGATCACAGTAGAGAGATAAGACCAAGATCACTGACTGACCATTACCCCAATACTCAAGCATTTGCAAATGTGACCAGAATAGTATACTCCCTTGAAGAAAATGTGCCATGTAACTATTTAACAAACTGGTGTATAGTAATTACTATAATTCCCAACACACACACCTTGCAATCACAGCCGCTTTGGTAGCGGTGAGTCAAGCTGTTCTTTTGTGCAGCACTCAAGTCCTCCCAAGGCGGATTATAGCCACACAGTGTTACAGACATCCTTCCAGTCTTCAGCTTGCCTACAGACAAGAGATAGTGAGTCAATGTACTGTGGGGAAAACATGGTGTAGGGTACAGTTGCCCCTAGATGCTGATCTTGGATCAGTTTAGCATTTGCTCCACTAATGGTTAGGATACATCACCCTGGAGCATGAAGACACTGATGCAGCCCAGAATAGATTTATCATCATAAGTGTACACACACACACACTAGTATTAACTAATGCATTAGTTGTATACATTTACAGTGCCTATAGAAAGTCTAAGCGCCTTGAACTTGTCACATTGTTGTGTCCGTCTCATGCATTTACACTGAACAAAAATATCAATGTAATGTGTTGGTCCCATGTTTCATGAGGCAAAATAAAAGATGTCAGAAATGATCAAAACACACAAAAAGCTTATTTAACTCAAATTGTGAACAAATTTGTTTACATCCATGTTAGTGAGCACTTCTCCTTTACCAAGCTAATCCATCCACTTGACAGGTGTGGCATATATCAAGAAACTGATTAAACAGAATAATCATTTTCCAGGTGCACCTTGTGCTGGGGACAATAACATGCACAGTTCTGTCACAACGCCACAGATGTCTCAAGTAGAGGAAGCGTGCAATTGGCATACTGACTGCAGGAATGTCCACCAGAGCGGTTTCCAGAGAATTGAATGCTGATTTCTCTACCATAAGCCATTTTAGAGAATTTAGCAGTACCTCCAAACCGATCAACGGCAGACCACGTGTATGGCGTTGTGGGCAAGCGATTTGCTGATGTAAACGTTGTGGTCAGAGTGCCCCATGGAGGCGGTGAGGTTATGCTATGGGCAGACATATGCTACGGACAATGAAAACTGCATTTTATCAATGGCAATTTCAATGCACAGCAACCAGTGCTGGCTATTGAACTTGGGTAACGTAGTGAGAACTGCACCTGTGAAGAGATACTCCTTGTTGATTTCTAGAGTCACGCTGCACGAAGTGGTGTAAGTGTAGATGGCGTGGATAACCTGGTCATAACCTTTGAACATCTAGCCAATCACAAGGAGAGAAAGGAAGATCTGTCAACCAGCTACATATATAGTTTGGAACCTCACTGACTGCAGCGCTCAGGCACAGTTAGTCTTTACCCTTTAATGTCAACAGATCTGTAATGTGCAAGCAATCATTATTTAACCCAGATCCATTTTACAGATGAGCCCTGAATTATAAATACAATAAAATAAACAAAGAACTCAAAATAAGAAACTCCGAAATGAGACCAGCTTTCTGCTTTTTTGTATTCATTTTCTTCCAAAATGTAAAATATTTTATTAAGGCTCCACAAATCAGGTGCAACAAATACACAATAAAAGCTGGTTTACCTAACTCCATAAGGAACTTCCAGTTACCAGTCTCAGGCATGGCTAACTTATATCTTAATAATGATGTAAGGCAGTGGAAGTCTTAGTAAAAAGGGCCAACCAACTCTGGTAGAGAATGTAGTGATATCTTTAACGAAGTAGCAGCTGAGTTCATAGGGGATGTCACCATAGTCTAGGACCAGTAGGAAGAGCGACTGAATAATTACATTACCATTTAGAGAAAGACATTTTTATAGAACCACTTAAAAGGAGAATCATACCTTGATCTGTTGGATGTCATACTTGATGGCGTTCGACACCGCTTCCTTTCCAACCACCTTCGCCCTGATCACTAGAAGAGGGAGACATGGTTTAACTAACGCTATTGAAATCTATTCCGGTATACTAGTCAGTCACACTGATGGTTTAAGGGTGATATGGAGAGAGAACAGTGTAGAATGCTTCTTTAACCTGCCTCTCCTTAATCTACACTGATTGAAGAGGATTTAACAGGCGACATCAATAAGGGATCATAGTTTACAGCTGGCCAGTCCATGTCATGGAAAGAGCAGGTATCCTTAATGTTATGTAAACACATACATCTCAAATAATTAATTTGTAGGCACACTTCATACCTTAAGCAAAATATAGTGTAGCAGGGCTGTATTCTGTTCCTGGAGAGCTGCAGTCCTGTAGGTTTCCTCCAACTCTAAGCCAGCGCACCTAATTCTAATAATTAACTGGTTGATAAACAGAACAAGGTTCATTACAACTAGGGGTTGGCTTGAAAACCTACAGGAAGGCAGCTCTCCAGGATCAGGGTTGGAGAGTCCTGGCTGTAAACCATCTTACTGTCACCTACTTAACTATGTAAACAACTGTGTGAGAAGATGTAGATAGCCTTAATGATCATGTCCAAATCATTTATACTACGACCACAGACAATCCATAAAATGTTCTCATGTTGCGTATTGTTAGCTCTCACCTGAAAAGTAAAATGTTGCCAAATTGCCTTACCAACTTCTGCATTGCAAAAAGCCTGTTGAGGATGCTGAGGGAAGCATACGCAAGCGTCTGCGATGTCTTCGACCCGCCAAAGGAACAGAACGACCAGAGTAATGAAACAACTGCTTACATACCTAGTCATTTGGAATCGAATTACGGGGTCGCCAAAATATCACTAAAGGATTTGACGAATGAAAGCGTGAGGCGTAAAGTACACTGGACTCTATTTCCTTCAAGACTGTTCCCAGACCGATGGATAACTCTTCGAAATATTTTCCCTTCAACGAAATCATCCGCTATTTATTGCAGGCTGTGAGCTCCTCCTCCAGCTAGAACCCAGCCTGTGGTAGGCTGAGCATTCTATTAATCCAGAACCGTAACCATACATTTTTTTTTTTAAATCAGTGAATGTTCCTGAGTGCCGAGTTACAGCTTTGACTTAAATCTGCTAGAAAATCATTGACAAAACTTGAAAATAGTCTAGCAATGATCAACAACACATTTGACAGAGCTTTAAGCGTTTTGAAAATAATAATAGGTAAATTATGTACAATCCAGATGTGGAAAGCTCAGAGATACTCACAGACTTACCCAGAGTTACTCACAGCTGCAATCACTGCCAAAATCGCTTCTACAAAATATTGACTCATGGGTGTGAAAACTTATGTAAAAACGGGTTTTCACTATGGGGTAGTCTGTGTAGATGGGTGAAGAAAAAACATGAATGTAATCCATTTTGA
Organism: Oncorhynchus gorbuscha; assembly: GCF_021184085.1. NCBI lineage: Eukaryota > Metazoa > Chordata > Actinopteri > Salmoniformes > Salmonidae > Oncorhynchus > Oncorhynchus gorbuscha. The sequence goes on from NW_025746659.1 coordinate 62,161, forward strand.
ATGTAAACTGTAACACAACAAAATGTGGAATAAGTCAAGTGGTATGAATACACAGGGATGGAATTGAAGGATTTTGGACACAGGCCATTTCTATCCCTGGGCCTACATGATGCAACACTGCATAAAACAAACTCTGTCCTGTTAGTTGTATTGTCGAATCACAGTCGTCTCTGTGTCTGTGTAAGGGAAACACCCCTGTTATTCCAGTTTTAAAATATAATTCATATGAGAAAGGTTGCTGCAGTATGACAGGGTTTTCATCCTCCTTATAGGGCCAGGAGTTTTTCCAGGAGTTTAAATCTGTGTGACCTGATTAGAAAAGGCCACCATAGCCCATATAAAACCATTCTGTAACTGATTAATCACTATGTCATACCCTACACACAGAGATTGACTTTAAGGTCTTAAAGGCACTTTCCCATCAGCCAAATCAGCAGTATTTTATGGTTGCTGAAGATTATGGTCATTTACCCGATAGTTGTTAACACGCAGAAATGCCAGAACTTGTCGGTCCCTTAATTAAACGACAGGGAGGAAGCAGAAAATCTGTTTTTCTGGACTGCTACATCGGACACATACTACAAACTTTTGCAGAGCGTGATTTCAAGATTTCAACCTGCAGCTCACGTCTGACAGGGTAAATACACTGGAGACAGTATCACATGGTGAAACAACAGCTTCCCATTCATTTTCAATGACTGTAAAGCGGTGAGAAGCAGAGTGGCCAGGAACCATTGGGAGATGCGAGCATGGGAGAGGGAGCTGAACAGGGCGGGATTAAAGTTGGGCAAAGCTGATCATCAAGCAAATATTTGGTGATATTGCTTGCGAGTAAACAATCAAACCTCACCAGAGCTTCCAACCCCTACTTGATTGGTTGACAATGGCTGTTGATACCTGTTGGATCCTGTATTTTACATTATAGCCATTAGATATATATGATTAAATATTATCTGATGTTGGTTGTGTGAGGTGTCTGCATTTGTGCACTGGAGCATCATTATGAGATTAAACAACTGCTTGCTACTTGCCTGTTTGTGTGTGACAAGAACTGAGTAACATGGTGTGACCTGCATGTTGCAAAACAGTAGATAACAGCCCAGCAGATGCTTTGTCCTTGTGTTTGTATGTAACAATATTGAGCACATGGTGTGACTTGCTGTATCTTACAAAGTTGTGATAGGGAGGGGTGGTCATCACGAGCTTTAACTGAGATGGAAAAATACTGAACAACACAATAGCAGGAACTTAGCAACTGTTCTAGTTTGAGGGGATTATCATAATTATTAGGTTTTGTTTTTGTAGTAAACGTTTAGGTTAAGGGGATTTCCACGTTCCCAGAGACATGATATCTTAATGGGGTACACTCACATATGGAATATTAGGAGTTTTATTTTCTGAGTTTTAATTACACAAGTGAATTTTTTTAAAGATAAATGGTTCTTTAATATGTCTAATATGGTATGGAACACGAATGTAGGGGGATGGTGTAACCTTTGACCTGCTTTCATGGCTCTCTCGGGTGGTCTGATCAGCCACAAGGGGGTTCCATTTGAATAATGAATTTGTGGTCATGGGTAATACTGTTTAAAATATATATATATATAAGTTTTTTTTTAAAATTTATTTTATTTTTTAAGGTAACTTAATTATAGTGGAGTTTAATTAACCTATATAAGGACTTTAGAAATTGCCACCATAGACATGTTTTTCTAAAAACAAAAAAATCCATGAGTTTAGATAAAGCCAAACAGTGAGACATTTAGTTACAATGTGGAAACATGAGAAAAAGAGCTACAGACAGATAGGGGAAAAGGCAGACAGAAGAGCCCTCCCCCGCACTGCAGAGACCTTGAAGGTTGGAGAGCAGAGAGGAGAAGTTTTAGAAGGGGAGCCAGGACAGACAAGGATAACAGAATGTGTAGATAACAGTTACTGAGTGGAGACAAAAGGGAGAATTGGACATGTGAAAATGAAAGGGGCGCTCCTAAATGATAATGTCAGAACATAAGGATAATATACTCATCTTACCTGTCATTATTTAGAGTAGGTAAGGTTGTTACCTGGGCAGAGCCAGGTATCAAAAGGGGGATGGGTAAATTATGGTCTAGGATAGGATGGGGCCTATTGGATAAGAAATTAATAATTTAAAAAAATGTAGCTAACAAATGGGCATAGAAGTTAAAGATATAATCAGATAAAACACATGATAAACTGTTTGTTAACCAAGCCTGTATGTCCAGGATTTTATGCATTACAGGTGAACTACAGGTGAAGTCACTCAATCCAGTCCCAGAGGCTTGTTGGGGGGACCATACCAAGGACTCCTGGTGACAGCTAGCTGAAAGAGCTACCCGGATTCATATCGCACTGCGGGAGGGTAGGACACATTGACCCTGTCGAACAATAAACAGTGTTCGAGAGGAGAACTGGAATTAACAGAATTCCGGGGGCCATCTCTCGAATGAAGTCACCCTCCCTGTCTTTTCACCCCTGTTGTTGTTCATAGAAGTGAAGATGTGTCTGGCTCTTACTAAGTGATGTGTTATCGGGGAAAGGGTGGGGCTTCAAATGGAAGCTGTTTGTCTGAGCTGTCTTATCGTGGGTGACATATTCCTGATACAGCACGTCCTACTTGAGTATGCGGAGAGTGGTAATTTGACCCATGGTTTAGACGATGAGGATTTTGTTCCAAATTAAGCATAAGAGATCCCTAGATCTGGGTAGACAGGAAGTTAGAGTAGAGGTTGGGAAGGATCTCTCAATGGAGTTTTATGTAGACCAAGATGGAGTCTCTAACTACATGGCAGTCGAGGACTCTGAGCCATTATGGCATATATGGGTGCAGGTTCCCATATTGATCTTGGACACAGGTCATAGCTCATTTGGAGAGAGAGGGCTATATGAATCCATTTCCCCAGTATGGAAGAAGGTAGAGAAGAGTGAAGATGAGAGTTTTTGATTGTAATCAGGAGTTGGGATGTATTGCATAAAGATACGCTTAACCCTTTAAACAGAAATGAAGGAGGATCTAAGGTTGTGGTATGGATATGACCAGTACTCTTGGGAAATGGGAAATGATGTCAGGGCGAGGTTTTACCGACACATTTACCGACAAATTGGACAGGATTATGCTCCATTGTAATGCCTTTCACACTCATTCAACACCAAGACATGTCCTTCTGTAGCTCAGTTGGTAGAGCATGGCGCTTGTAACGCCAGGGTAGTGGGTTCGATCCCCGGGACCACCCATACGTAGAATGTATGCACACATGACTGTAAGTCGCTTTGGATAAAAGCGTCTGCTAAATGGCATATATTATTATTATTATATTAAGTATAGCCACATGGGAGAAAAGAGCTATTCCATCCGGGTCTCTTATTGACTAAGTACACATTGATAACATTGGGGTTCCAAGGGGGTGGCCAGATGAGTCAAAGCAAGAAATCAGATCCTAGCAGGATAAGAGTTAAGCATTTCCGGGGGGTCTACTCTCAATAAGAACGTGGACTGGATTAATTATATTTATGATAATCAACAGCACTTTAACAAGTATACCAGAGATGCTATTAAAGGTTTTGCAGAACAGACTGAAGCAACCAGCTGGATGGCTTGGCAGAATAGAATTGCATTAGATATGTTAATGACTGAAAAGGGAGAAGTATGCGTGATTATCAGGACCATGTTTGTGCTTACATCCCAAATAACACAGCTCCGGACGAATCAGTGCCAGAAGCCTCAGCTGGTTTGATCACCCTGGCTCACGGGTTGGCAGAAACTCTGGGGTGGATACTTCTCTGACTGATTGGGTTTTGATAGTATGGTTGGAAAATGGAAAAATGTTATGATCACTGTGTTATGGGCTACATTCAACTGTGTGACTGTTTTAGTTTTATGGGGCTGTTGTCTAATTCCCTGTGTATGAGGCCTTATTTCCAGGACTCTGGGGGAATCAATGGCAATAGATGGTGAGGTACCAGCAGATTCCAGGTTCTGACCCGTGGAGTGCTGAATGTATGTCTACAGAACAAGTGGACGAAAATTATAAATTAAATTATATTAAATTGGGAGGGTGTCCGTATGATAACCAACTTGGGACAGTTCTGGGATTGGAGAAGAGGGTATCCTTATAGCATAGGGGATCCCACAAAGGTGGATAGGTTTTCCATGATATGGGGAAAACCTGGGAGCACTGTTGAACTCTGTAAAGGTGATGAAATCCTACTAACCATCAAAACTATTAAGCTCTCTGATGCAGGCACTTACACCCTCAGACTACAAAGGACCGGGACAGACACGATGGGTGTGTTTTCTGTTAAGGTGCTGCCAAAACCAGAGGTCCCAGACGAACCAGGGCCAGACACACTCCTCTACCACCCCTGGACCGAACCTGCCACCACTGTGTTAAAAATCCCATTCAGGTAATTAATGTTAGAGACTATTCAGCTATTGATCAATTAGGCACTGAGACTGGTTTTGATGGTAGGGACAATTTGTGGCTGTCTTATATGAGGTGCACAGCTAAAATCCTGAAGATAAAGGACTGCATGAGTTACATGAAACATTGGTCATGCTAGACCTGTTCTGGCTACACACCCATTTGCTATAGGAGAAGGAGAGGGGTGGTTGTGTATTCTGAGAGGTTTTTACCAGATTCAGCCCAATTCAACTCTCTGTTCCTCTTTGAGCCTTGTGTTTCCTACAGTACCTCCTAATCGGGCCCCTTGGGGTGTTAAGGCATATGGGGGCAATTACAGTTGCATCACGGGTACAGGTAATGGCATTGATTATGGAAGATTGCCTGAAGCTGATTGCAGTAGTAACATAACCATTAATTCCACTTGGCCAGTTACAGGCCTAAACCAAACTAGTGGTCTGGCTGATGTGTGGTGGATCTGTGGACCCAAAAGAGTGCTGAGACCCATTCTTAGAGGAGACTGGCAAGGTACGTGTGCTCTGACCAGTTTGATAATTCCACTGACCATTGTTGATGTTACTGCTGAACAGCTGTTGGGTTCTGTATCCAGGGGACCTGAAAACATTCCATCCCATGGGAGACATAGACATAGTGCTCCATGGACAGAGGATGTAGTTGACATACACACTAACCTGTTGAGAGTGCCAGTGGGGGTTCCTCATGAGTTTCAGGCCTTGGGTAGGAATGATGGACTCTGGCACTTACTACCTATTATGGGTCCAGCCATAGTGGATGCAAGACAGACTGCATGGATTAATTATATCTACTATAATCAACAGCGTTTTGTGAATTAATCCCGTGATGCACTCACTGGTCTGTCTGAACATCTTGAGGCCACATCTAGGGTTGCCAGACAGAATAGACTTGCTTTGGATATGCTTCTTGCCAGTCAGGGGGGTGTCTGTAAGATGTTTGGTGAACAATGTTGCACATATATTCCTAATAACACCAGTCCAGATGGTAGTATATCTAAGGCCCTTAATGGGCTTGATGCACTATCTGCTGAGATGAGGACCATGGCGGGGGGTGGAGGAGTCTGGACTATTCTCTTGGTTGGAAGCCTGGTTTGGTAAGTACACTGGTATGGTGGTTACTGGATTTGTGACCCTAATTCTTGTATTTTTGTTATTGCTGTGATGTGCTGCTTGCATCATACCGTGTTTTAAGAAGTCTGTTACAGATGTGGTGAATGCTTCAGGCATGATGCCTTTGCTTGGTGCTCCAGTTGGAGATGCTGATACTGAATCAAGCTTTCAGGGGAGGATGGGACTGACTGAGGATGACCCATGGTATGCTGTGGGTGAGGTTTCGAGTCCCTGGGTGGCACGAAGCCCAACTGGTGCAGGATAGGAGTAGCTGAGAGGACCAGATGGTTTATAATAATGCTTTGCTCTGCTTTACTCTGTTTTCCATGACCAAAGTTGTATCCTCCATCTTACATGTCAATAAACAATAAAGTATTATCCTGTTTTTGTCAAAAGGGGGAGACAAAAGCATATATCACTTTATTTTTATTTTTTCTTGGTTGATTTTTATTTTCTGTTTTTCTGTAAAAAAAAAAATAATAATAATAATAACTATGTTTTATTAATAAACTTTTTGTTATTTTCATGAAATGCTATTAACATATTGCTATGTTGGGACCGCCGAAATAAAGGATAATGAGTGACACCCTAGCAGGTGTCAAAAGGGGGACTTAAATTTGACACCATTTTCTTTTATTCTGTTTTTAAATGAGCTGTTCTCTTTTGACATGAGGGTTTTAAGTTCCTAGGTGGCTGGTAGCCAATCTAGTACATAGTGGGATCGAATGGAGGACATGAAGGTATTTTAAACTTTGTAACTGTTATATGATTCATTGCTGAATGTTTGTTTCCCACCCTTGGGGGTGTGAAAAAGGGGGATTGTTGGATCCTGTGTTTTACATTATAGCCATTAGATATGATTAAATATTATCTGATGTTGGTTGTGTGAGGTGTCTGCATTTGTGCACTGGAGCATCATTGTGAGATTAAACAACTGCTTGCTACTTGCCTGTTTGTGTGTGACAAGAACTGAGTAACATGGTGTGACCTGCATGTTGCAAAACAGTAGATAACAGCCCAGCAGATGCTTTGTCCTTTGTATGTAACAATATTGAGCACATGGTGTGACTTGCTGTATCTTACAAAGTTGTGATAGGGAGGGGTGGTCATCACGAGCTTTAACTGAGATGGAAAAATACTGAACAACACAATAGCAGGAACTTAGCAACTGTTCTAACTAGGCTGCGATACCAGAACAGTAAGGATCTATACATCGACGGATGGAGGACTCCAAGAAGCGTCAAGAGGCGGGGGACCCGCCTGAGCGCCTGCAATAGGCTGGGCAAGTTTAAACCACGCCCAGCCTCTACTGTGATAGGCCAACAGACGGGTTGGAACTATGTCTATCACAGTATAAAGAATACTGTTTTACATACGTCTTGTCAGTTCTCTGTTCTGCCCTGCGTGGTATTACAGTGAGCCCATATATACGAAAGTTGCATTTGCCATTTATTACTTAGCTAATAAAAAATGCATAGTATAAAATCGGTGACTCATTGTTATATTTATCCTGATACCAGATTTGAATTTACGCAACCCTAACATACCTAACACTGCTTAGCATGCTTGTTAGCACCCACATGAGGGCGAAGCTAGCATGGCTAGGTGAGTTACCGCTATATAGTGTACCTCAGCTGGAGTATCAGGATAAAGTTGCTCACGCTCTGCTCGCCCTGACTAAAAGTTACACTTCTAGTGTAACAGGTTAAAAAAAAAAATTAGCGAAGCTCCTACTGAAATGACTTACAGTTTGGGTGTATTCAGTTTAAAAAATAATCTGCCTAATGGGACAACCACACAGCAGGCTCAACATGCCCGGCTGCAATACATGTCATAAACTGTCCGTCTTTCACTTAAATAATTGGGATGAACCAGACAACATCTGTTTTAGGCCACGCCTACTAGAATTACTTACAGTGTTGTTGTTTTCAGTAAAATATAAATCACTAGAGCAGGAGAAAAAAAACACTCTGGGACCTGTGGTGCCACCTCCTTGACCAATCAGATTCACGGAAATCACAGGTCATGTGGGTCGGGTGTGGAACATATTTTGTAGCAGCCTACACCTTAAAGAATGTTACAATTGATGACCACGCCCCTTGGGAAATCTAATTGGCATAATAAAAATATCTCCATCAAAATCTGTCTGTTCAAGTTAGAGATATCAGTTTATTTGCATGGTGTGGTGGAGATTCAACACCAGGGACACCTGATGTCAATATGAAATGAATCGCTCTTTATTATGATGTCTGGAGAGGTTCACAAACTCAGTCCAAGCTTGATGAAAACTCTGCCAAGGGTGTTGTTCCCTTTCAGTCCTTATGTAATGCTACACAAACCAGTCATACAAGAATAATTTACATTATTCACTTTTAACATTGGTTCCTGCATGTGACTGAGTGACACCTCACAAGGCTTCTTCTCTCAAAGCTGAGACCTTGAAACTGAGATAATCCTTTTGGTTCTGGACGTACTGTGTTGTGTTTGCAATGTTCTGGGCGTACTGCCAATTGGTCTGAAGAGGTTACAGTCAACTGCACAAAACAAGATAGAGTGAGAGGAAATGCTGTGTACAATTCAAGGCTATCTCTGCAGACAACAAAATGTTCCCTCACACTCCCTCCTATTACCACTTCTGTGGTAACGATTGTAACATTTTAAGGTAATCATTAATTTATGGCTAAAACTATCTAATGAGGTTCTATCGCAATACTTCTATTAAAGTAAGTTAAATCAACACATAAAACCAGATAGTTTATCCTTTCAAACCCTTCATTCTAGTAAGTCAATCAACAATATTGATTGGTCCTCTGTAGCTCAGTTGGTAGAGCATGGCGCTTGTGACGCCAGGGTAGTGGGTTCCATCCCCCGGGACCACCCATACGTAGAATGTATGCACACATGACTGTAAGTCGCTTTGGATAAAAGCGTCTGCTAAATGGCATATATTATTATTATTATTATTATTATTATATAATCAGTTACACACATGCTTCATTACACAATTGAATTTATGGAAATACTATCATCATAATGAAGGTCAAATCTACAGGCAAGTTTGTACTTCTATCAACAGGAGTGAATCTATTAAAACACACACACACATCCACAAGGGATCCGTAGACTCTGCGGTCATCCCCCTCTTCAAAGGGGGGGACACTCTTGACCCAAACTGCTATAGGCCTATATCTATCCTACCATGCCTTTCTAAGGTCTTCGAAAGCCAAGTCAACAAAACAGATTACCAACCATTTCAAATCTCACCATACCTTCTCTGCTATGCAATCTGGTTTCAGAGCTGGTCATGGGTGCACCTCAGCCACGCTCAAGGTCCTAAACGATATCTTAACCGCCATCGATAAGAAACATTACTGTGCAGCCTTATTCATTGATCTGGCCAAGGCTTTCGATTCTGTCAATCACCACATCCTCATCGGCAGACTCGACAGCCTTGGTTTCTCAAATGATTGCCTCGACTGGTTCACCAACTACTTCTCTGATAGATTTCAGTGTGTCAAATCGGAGGGTCTGCTGCCCGACCTCTGGCAGTCTCTATGGGGGTGCCACAGGGTTCAATTCTTGGACCAACTCTCTTCTCTATATACATCAATGAGGTCGCTCTTGCTGCTGGTGAGTCTCTGATCCACCTCTACGCAGACGACACCATTCTGTATACTTCCGGCCCTTCTTTGGACACTGTGTGAACAACCCTCCAGGCAAGCTTCAATGCCATACAACTCTCCTACCGTGGCCTCCAATTGCTCTTAAATACAAGTAAAACTAAATGCATGCTCTTCAACCGATCGCTACCTGCACTTACCCGCCTGTCCAACATCACTACTCTGGACGGCTCTGACTTAGAATACGTGGACAACTACAAATACTTAGGTGTCTGGTTAGACTGTAAACTCTCCTTCCAGACCCATATCAAACATCTCCAATCCAAAATTAAATCTAGAATTGGCTTCCTATTTCGCAACAAAGCATCCTTCACTCATGCTGCCAAACATACCCTTGTAAAACTGACAATCCTACCAATCCTCGACTTTGGCGATGTCATTTACAAAATAGCCTCCAATACCCTACTTAACAAATTGGATGCAGTCTATCACAGTGCAATCCGTTTTGTCACCAAAGCCCCATATACTACCCACCATTGCGACCTGTACGCTCTCGTTGGCTGGCCCTCGCTTCATACTCGTCGCCAAACCCACTGGCTCCATGTCATCTACAAGACCCTGCTAGGTAAAGTCCCCCCTTATCTCAGCTCGCTGGTCACCATAGCATCTCCCACCTGTAGTACACGCTCCAGCAGGTATATCTCTCTATTCACCCCCAAAACCAATTATTTTTTTGGCCGCCTCTCCTTCCAGTTCTCTGCTGCCAATGACTGGAACGAACTACAAAAATCTCTGAAACTAGAAACACTTATCTCCCTCACTAGCTTTAAGCACCAACTGTCAGAGCATCTTACAGATTACTGCACCTGTACATAGCCCACCTATAATTTAGCCCAAACAACTACCTCTTTCCCAACTGTATTTAATTAATTTATTTATTTTGCTCCTTTGCTTGCTATATTGTATTTACTTTGCCACCATGGCCTTTTTTTGCCTTTACCTCCCTTCTCACCTCATTTGCTCACATTGTATATAGACTTGTTTATACTGTATTATTGACTATATGTTTGTTTTACTCCATGTGTAACTCTGTGTCGTTGTATCTGTCGAACTGCTTTGCTTTATCTTGGCCAGGTCGCAATTGTAAATGAGAACTTGTTCTCAACTTGCCTACCTGGTTAAATAAAGGTGAAATAGAAAAACTCAGAGGTAAATAAATCTCTCAATGTTTCATCATTGTTTCCATAGCTCTTACCACAATCGGGTTGTGTTGACATCTGTTGTCATGTTTGATTGTGTATCGCCCTGTCCTGTCGTGTTTTTGCCTTCATCAGATGCTGCGTGTGAGCAGGTGTCTCTGTCAACTACGGCCTGCGCCTACCCGAAGCGACCTGCAGTCTGTGGCCGCTTCTCCAGTTATTCCCCTCTACAGACTAGAGGATTTTTGTTATTCCCTGTTTGGACTTAAATAAACTCTGTTTCTGTTAAGTCGCTTTTGGGTCCTCTTTCACCTGCATGACAGAAGGAACCGACCAAGGAATGGACCCAGCGACTTCAGACGCTCGTTACACTGCCGTCAAGATCCAAGGAGCCATGCTCGGCAGACACGAGCAGGAATTGTCTGCTGCTCGCCATGCCGTGGAGAACCTGGCCGCTCAGGTTTCCGACCTCTCTGGACAGTTCCAGAGTCTACGTCTCGTGCCACCTGTTACTTCCTGGCCTGCCGAGCCTCCAGAACCTAGGGTTAATAACCCACCTTGCTACTCCGGGCAGCCCACTGAGTGCCGCTCCTTTCTCACGCAGTGTGAGATTGTGTTCTCTCTCCAACCCAACACATACTCTAGAGAGAGAGCTCGGGTTGCTTACGTCATTTCACTCCTTACTGGCCGGGCTCGAGAATGGGGCACAGCTATCTGGGAGGCAAGGGCTGATTGCTCTAACAAGTTCCAGAACTTTAAAGAGGAGATGATTCGGGTTTTTGACCGTTCAGTTTTTGGTAGGGAGGCTTCTAGGGCCCTGGCTTCCTTATGCCAAGGTGAACGGTCCATAACGGATTATTCTATTGAGTTTCGCACTCTTGCTGCCTCTAGTGAGTGGAACGAGCCGGCGCTGCTCGCTCGTTTTCTGGAGGGACTCCACGCAGTGGTTAAGGATGAGATTCTCTCCCGGGAGGTTCCATCAGATGTGGACTCTTTGATTGCTCTCGCCATCCGCATAGAACGACGGGTAGATCTTCGTCACCGGGCTCGTGGAAGAGAGCTCGCATCAACGGTGTTTCCCTGCTCCGCATCGCAACCATCTCCCTCCTCTGGCTTTGAGACTGAGCCCATGCAGCTGGGAGGGATTCGCATCTCGACTAAGGAGAGGGAACGGAGGATCACCAACCGCCTGTGCCTCTATTGCGGAGTTGCTGGACATTTTGTTAATTCATGTCCAGTAAGAGGCCAGAGCCCATCAGTAAGCGGAGGGCTACTGGTGAGCGCTACTACTCAGGTCCCTTCATCTAGATCTTGTACTACTATGTCGGTCCATCTACGCTGGACCGGTTCGGGTGCTACATGCAGTGCCTTGATTGACTCTGGGGCTGAGGGTTGTTTCATGGACGAAGCATGGGTTCGGAAACATAACATTCCTTTCAGACCGTTAGACAAGCCTACGCCCATGTTTGCCTTAGATGGTAGTCATCTTCCCAGTATCAAATTTGAGACACTACCTTTAACTCTCACAGTATCTGGTAACCACAGTGAGACTATTTCTTTTTTGATTTTCCGTTCACCGTTTACACCTGTTGTTTTGGGTCATCCCTGGCTAGTATGTCATAATCCTTCTATTAATTGGTCTAGTAATTCTATCCTATCCTGGAACGTTTCTTGTCATGTGAAGTGTTTAATGTCTGCCATCCCTCCCGTTTCTTCTGTCCCTACTTCTCAGGAGGAACCTGGCGATTTGACAGGAGTGCCGGAGGAATATCATGATCTGCGCACGGTCTTCAGTCGGTCCCGAGCCAACTCCCTTCCTCCTCACCGGTCGTATGATTGTAGTATTGATCTCCTTCCGGGGACCACTCCTCCTCGAGGTAGACTATACTCTCTGTCGGCTCCCGAACGTAAGGCTCTCGAGGATTATTTGTCTGTGTCTCTTGACGCCGGTACCATAGTGCCTTCTTCTTCTCCGGCCGGGCGGGGTTCTTTTTGTTAAGAAGAAGGACGGTACTCTGCGCCCCTGCGTGGATTATCGAGGGCTGAATGACATAACGGTTAAGAATCGTTATCCGCTTCCCCTTATGTCATCAGCCTTCGAGATTCTGCAGGGAGCCAGGTGCTTTACTAAGTTGGACCTTCGTAACGCTTACCATCTCGTGCGCATCAGAGAGGGGGACGAGTGGAAAACGGCGTTTAACACTCCGTTAGGGCATTTTGAGTACCGGGTTCTGCCGTTCGGTCTCGCCAATGCGCCAGCTGTTTTTCAGGCATTAGTTAATGATGTTCTGAGAGACATGCTGAACATCTTTGTTTTTGTCTATCTTGACGATATCCTGATTTTTTCTCCGTCACTCGAGATTCATGTTCAGCACGTTCGACGTGTTCTACAGCGCCTTTTAGAGAATTGTCTCTACGTAAAGGCTGAGAAGTGCTCTTTTCATGTCTCCTCCGTTACTTTTCTCGGTTCCGTTATTTCCGCTGAAGGCATTCAGATGGATTCCGCTAAGGTCCAAGCTGTCAGTGATTGGCCCGTTCCAAGGTCACGTGTCGAGTTGCAGCGCTTTTGGGTTTCGCTAATTTCTATCGAGCGTTTCATTCGTAATTTCGGTCAGGTTGCTGCCCCTCTCACAGCTCTTACTTCTGTCAAGACGTGTTTTAAGTGGTCCTTCCGCCCAGGGAGCTTTTGATCTTCTTAAAGAACGTTTTACGTCCGCTCCTATCCTCGTTACTCCTGACGTCACTAGACAATTCATTGTCGAGGTTGACGCTTCAGAGGTAGGCGTGGGAGCCATTCTATCCCAGCGCTTCCAGTCTGACGATAAGGTTCATCCTTGCGCTTATTTTTCTCATCGCCTGTCGCCATCTGAGCGCAACTATGATGTGGGTAACCGTGAACTGCTCGCCATCCGCTTAGCCCTAGGCGAATGGCGACAGTGGTTGGAGGGGGCGACCGTTCCTTTTGTCGTTTGGACAGACCATAAGAACCTTGAGTACATCCGTTCTGCCAAACGACTTAATGCCCGTCAAGCTCGTTGGGCGTTGTTTTTCGCTCGTTTCGAGTTTGTGATTTCTTACCGTCCGGGTAGCAAGAACACCAAGCCTGATGCCTTATCCCGTCTGTTTAGTTCTTCTGTGGCTTCTACTGATCCCGAGGGGATTCTTCCTTATGGGCGTGTTGTCGGGTTAACAGTCTGGGAATTGAAAGACAGGTTAAGCAAGCACTCACGCACACTGCGTCGCCGCGCGCTTGTCCTAGTAACCTCCTTTTCGTTCCTGTTTCCACTCGTCTGGCTGTTCTTCAGTGGGCTCACTCTGCCAAGTTAGCTGGTCATCCCGGTGTTCGAGGCACTCTTGCGTCTATTCGCCAGCGCTTTTGGTGGCCGACTCAGGAGCGTGACACGCGCCGTTTCGTGGCTGCTTGTTCGGACTGCGCGCAGACTAAGTCGGGTAACTCTCCTCCTGCCGGTCGTCTCAGACCGCTCCCCATTCCTTCTCGACCATGGTCTCACATCGCCTTAGACTTCATTACCGGTCTGCCTTTGTCTGCGGGGAAGACTGTGAGAGCCGCCAATAAACGCAGGATTAAGAGTCCAAGGTATTGTTGCGGCCAGAGAGTGTGGCTTTCCACTCGCAACCTTCCTCTTACGACAGCTTCTCGTAAGTTGACTCCATGGTTCATTGGTCCGTTCCGTGTCTCCCAGGTCGTCAATCCTGTCGCTGTGCGACTGCTTCTTCCGCGACATCTTCGTCGCGTCCATCCTGTCTTCCATGTCTCCTGTGTTAAGCCCTTTCTTCGCACCCCCGTTCGTCTTCCCTCCCCCTCCCGTCCTTGTCGAGAGCGCACCTATTTACAAGGTACATAAGATCATGGACATGCGTTCTCGGGGACGGGGTCACCAATACTTAGTGGATTGGGAGGGTTACGGTCCTGAGGAGAGGAGTTGGGTTCCGTCTCGGGACGTGCTGGACCGTTCACTCATCGATGATTTCCTCCGTTGCCGCCAGGATTCCTCCTCGAGTGCGCCAGGAGGCGCTGGTGAGTGTGGGGGTACTGTCATGTTTGTCATTTATTATCATGTCTTGTCCCTGTGCTCCCCATTCTATTCGTTTCCCTCTGCTGGTCTTATTTGGTTCTTTCCTCCTTCTATCCCTCTCTCCCCCCTCCCTCTCTCACTCTCTCGCTCTCTCTTCTCTCTATCGTTCCGTTCCTGCTCCCAGCTGTTCCTATTCCCCTAATCATCATTTAGTCTTCCCACACCTGTTCCCGATCCTTTCCCCTGATTAGAGTCCCTATTTATTCCTTTGTGTTCCGTTCCTGTCCCGTCGGTTCCTTGTTTAGTATTCACCATGCTGTGATTGCCTTTCGCCCTGTCCTGTCGTGTTTTTGCTGTGATTGTGTATCGCCCTGTCCTGTCGTGTTTTTGCCTTCATCAGATGCTGCGTGTGAGCAGGTGTCTCTGTCAACTACGGCCTGCGCCTACCCGGGCGACCTGCAGTCTGTGGCCGCTTCTCCAGTTATTCCCCTCTACAGACTAGAGGATTTTTGTTATTCCCTGTTTGGACTTAAATAAACTCTGTTTCTGTTAAGTCGCTTTTGGGTCCTCTTTCACCTGCATGACATCTGTTCTGTATTAACATTCTCTGGGACGTCAAATAGACAAAATATAAAACGTGTTGTTTAAAGCATAATACATCCATGTAATATAGGCTACACCTTCACATTAAATCCATCATTTATTTTAGATTGGTCTAAAGAAACATGAAATTAAGAAAATGTAGTCTATTTCAGAAGAACAGAATAGCATACTGAGTTGTCCTTATGTCAGGTCCTGATCTGGCTATGCCATATGGTTGTGGGCTGCACTAGTTCATTTAGCAGAGAAGATTTGCTTAGAATTCCGTGGCATTATTTTATAGTATAAAGAATCAAATTTAACAATGCTGAATCAAATAGAAAGGATATTTTCTCCAAACGATTTGAGTGCGCACGTGCGGCTATTCTGTGTTGAGCGGTTAACAAATAAATAGGTACTCCTATGTACTTAATTTAGAGGTACTAATGAAACTGTAGTTGTTCAACAAACGTTGGGCTATATGTTTTGATTTTTAATCAATTGTAAGCTTGCATGATGCAACTCTAATGATGATGATAAGTCGCTTGAAAGGCATGAGATCTGCTTTGTTTTGTTGCGCAGGCTGTAAACACTTCGTCACTCTCTCATTCACAATTTGAGAAGCTATAGATAATGCCTTAAATTTCCCGGAGGCATCCCCTTTGTGTGGCCATAATGCACCCTAAAATATCCATGTCTCTTACAGCCCTTCTCCCTAAATGCTGCCCGCTCTGAAGCACCTCTCATTCACACGGCTCTCCATCAAATGATCAGGTCTTTCTCATAGGATACAGGCAAAGGCAGACACATCGGGGACGCAACTGTGCACGTCCTTATCCAATTCTGAGGTGCATATTGAAGATATTGGAACAACTGTCCACATTTACTTTTCGTCAGCCAGCAAGATGAGTAGGCCTAACGAACAGCAAAAGCACTAGCCTATGTCAATCTACTATCCCCCATAGTACAACAGTTTACCTATTCTATTCTGTGCTAGACATAAATATTCCAAACATAGTCTGGGACAGTTGTGGAATGCGATATAGTACTACCACTAGCATAAAAATAAAAAAAACGTTTTTACGCAATGAGGCTGACCCAGCAGATCAGAGTGTTTTGCTTAAATGTTATTAAACTACTAGGCTATTTCTTCACATAATAAGTGCAGCAATGTGCACACGGCAGTATGCTTTAAATGCAAACGTTCCATTAGCTGAAACACAATTCTCAAAAGTGACCACAAATGCATTTATGCGTGTAATGCTTTTATTATAAAGGTGCATTTTTATGGTGAAATTATCTTCCCCAAACTTGAAACTCGCTCGTTGCATACAGTATGTATGCCAGTTAGGCTCTACACTCGTTGCATACAGTATGTATGCCAGTTAGGCTCTACACTCGTTGCATACAGTATGTATGCCAGTTAGGCTCTACACTCGTTGCATACAGTATGTATGCCAGTTAGGCTCTACACTCGTTGCATACAGTATGTATGCCAGTTAGGCTCTACACTCGTTGCATACAGTATGTATGCCAGTTAGGCTCTACACTCGTTGCATACAGTATGTATGCCAGTTAGGCTCTACACTCGTTGCATACAGTATGTATGCCAGTTAGGCAGTCTACACTCGTTGCATACAGTATGTATGCCAGTTAGGCTCTACACTCGTTGCATACAGTATGTATGCCAGTTAGGCTCTACACTTGCATACAGTATGCCAGTAGGCAGTATGCATACAGTATGTATGCCAGTTAGGCTCTACACTCGTTGCATACAGTATGTATGCCAGTTAGGCTCTACACTCGTTGCATACAGTATGTATGCCAGTTAGGCTCTACACTCCAGTTGCATATACAGTATGTATGCCAGTTAGGCTCTACACTCGTTGCATACAGTATGTATGCCAGTTAGGCTCTACACTTGCATACAGTATGTATGCCAGTTGCATACAGTATGTATGCCAGTTAGGCTCTACACTCGTTGCATACAGTATGTATGCCAGTTAGGCTCTACACTCGTTGCATACAGTATGTATGCCAGTTAGGCTCTACACTCGTTGCATACAGTATGTATGCCAGTTAGGCTCTACACTCGTTGCATACAGTATGTATGCCAGTTAGGCTCTACACTCGTTGCATACAGTATGTATGCCAGTTAGCCAGTTAGGTTCTACACTCGTTGCATACAGTATGTATGCCAGTTAGGCTCTACACTCGTTGCATACAGTATGTATGCCAGTTAGGCTCTACACTCGTTGCATACAGTATGTATGCCAGTTAGGCTCTACACTCGTTGCATACAGTATGTATGCCAGTTAGGCTCTACACTCGTTGCATACAGTATGTATGCCAGTTAGGCTCTACACTCGTTGCATACAGTATGTATGCCAGTTAGGCTCTACACTCGTTGCATACAGTATGTATGCCAGTTAGGCTCTACACTCGTTGCATACAGTATGTATGCCAGTTAGGCTCTACACTCGTTGCATACAGTATGTATGCCAGTTAGGCTCTACACTCGTTGCATACAGTATGTATGCCAGTTAGGCTCTACACTCGTTGCATGCATACAGTATGTATGCCAGTTAGGCTCTACACTCGTTGCATACAGTATGTATGCCAGTTAGGCTCTACACTCGTTGCATACAGTATGTATGCCAGTTAGGCTCTACACTCGTTGCATACAGTATGTATGCCAGTTAGGCTCTACACTCGTTGCATACAGTATGTATGCCAGTTAGGCTCTACACTCGTTGCATACAGTATGTATGCCAGTTAGGCTCTACACTCGTTGCATACAGTATGTATGCCAGTTAGGCTCTACACTCGTTGCATACAGTATGTATGCCAGTTAGGCTCTACACTCGTTGCATACAGTATGTATGCCAGTTAGGCTCTACACTCGTTGCATACAGTATGTATGCCAGTTAGGCTCTACACTCGTTGCATACAGTATGTATGCCAGTTAGGCTCTACACTCGTTGCATACAGTATGTATGCCAGTTAGGCTCTACACTCGTTGCATACAGTATGTATGCCAGTTAGGCTCTACACTCGTTGCATACAGTATGTATGCCAGTTAGGCTCTACACTCGTTGCATACAGTATGTATGCCAGTTAGGCTCTACACTCGTTGCATACAGTATGTATGCCAGTTAGGCTCTACACTCGTTGCATACAGTATGTATGCCAGTTAGGCTCTACACTCGTTGCATACAGTATGTATGCCAGTTAGTTAGCTCTACACTCGTTGCATACAGTATGTATGCCAGTTAGGCTCTACACTCGTTGCATACAGTATGTATGCCAGTTAGGCTCTACACTCGTTGCATACAGTATGTATGCCAGTTAGGCTCTACACTCGTTGCATACAGTATGTATGCCAGTTAGGCTCTACACTACAGTTGCATACAGTATGTATGCCAGTTGCCAGTTAGCTCTACACTCGTTGCATACAGTATGTATGCCAGTTAGGCTCTACACTCGTTGCATACAGTATGTATGCCAGTTAGGCTCTACACTCGTTGCATACAGTATGTATGCCAGTTAGGCTCTACACTCGTTGCATACAGTATGTATGCCAGTTAGGCTCTACACTCGTTGCATACAGTATGTATGCCAGTTAGGCATACAGTACCAGTTAGAAGCTCTACACTCGTTGCATACAGTATGTATGCCAGTTAGGCTCTACACTCGTTGCATACAGTATGTATGCCAGTTAGGCTCTACACTCGTTGCATACAGTATGTATGCCAGTTAGGCTCTACACTCGTTGCATACAGTATGTATGCCAGTTAGGCTCTACACTCGTTGCATACAGTATGTATGCCAGTTAGGCTCTACACTCGTTGCATACAGTATGTATGCCAGTTAGGCTCTACACTCGTTGCATACAGTATGTATGCCAGTTAGGCTCTACACTCGTTGCATACAGTATGTATGCCAGTTAGGCTCTACACTCGTTGCATACAGTATGTATGCCAGTTAGGCTCTACACTCGTTGCATACAGTATGTATGCCAGTTAGGCTCTACACTCGTTGCATACAGTATGTATGCCAGTTAGGCTCTACACTCGTTGCATACAGTATGTATGCCAGTTAGGCTCTACACTCGTTGCATACAGTATGTATGCCAGTTAGGCTCTACACTCGTTGCATACAGTATGTATGCCAGTTAGGCTCTACACTCGTTGCATACAGTATGTATGCCAGTTAGGCTCTACACTCGTTGCATACAGTATGTATGCCAGTTAGGCTCTACACTCGTTGCATACAGTATGTATGCCAGTTAGGCTCTACACTCGTTGCATACAGTATGTATGCCAGTTAGGCTCTACACTCGTTGCATACAGTATGTATGCCAGTTAGGCTCTACACTCGTTGTAAAGCGAATTAATGTGCTTAATTTTAGACATTTGTGGGCCACTTTAGTTGTGATACAAACCTTTTCAAAACATATAGGCCTATGGGCTAGGCTACTACTGTCACACCCTGACCATAGAGAGCTTTTATTCTCTATGTTGGTTAGGTCGGGGTATGATTAAGAGTGGGTTATCTAGGTTAATTATATTTCTATGTTGGCCTAGTATGGTTCCCAATCAGATGCAGCTGTTTATTTAGGTAGCCATTTTCCCATTGTGCTTTGTGGGATCTTGTCTAGATATAGTTGCCAGTATCAGCGGCACATTTCGTTAGTGCACGTTATTGTTTTTGGTCTTTTAGTTTTTCTCTTCCTAATTAAAAGGATGGAAACATACCATGCTGCATCTTGGTCCTCTCCGTATAACGTTCGTGACAACTACATGAGGTGTGCGACTATGAATCAAAACAGTCCCCCCCCCAAAAAGGCATTGTTTCTTGCCTTAAGATGGGCATCATTCACAAGAGATAGGCTCATATTGTCACCCATCAGACTATTCTTGATTTGATCTTGTCTTTACATATACTAAATATATGTGTGAAATTTGTTTTGATTTAGACCATTTTCATTCACCTGTTTTGAAACAAGGTCAGGGGAAATAATACATCTCTGCACTTGAGTTTGAGTTTATTTTATTTTTACAGGGACAGTGGACATTAATCAACGTTTCAGTAAAAGTGCCGGTTTTAACTAGCCGGCTCATTTTCAACCGCAGTCCCTGGACAGGTTATTAAAAACAATTAGAATATAGACAATCATTGAGCAGTGAGCACACACAGAGCAACATAGGACAAGCAAGACGTGGCATACAGACAGAGCAACATAGGACAAGCAAGACGTAGCATACAGACAGAGCAACATAGAACAAAAAGCAGCAAGACAAAATTCATAAAAGCAACAAAGTGTTTCCACACCTCACAAGCTACAGACAACATGGAAAGCGGCAATACACAGCTTGGGATTATGATTACAAATCTGATTGACCAGCCAGGTAGGCTATACTCCTGTTGTAAAGATAAGTGAAGTGCTTAATATTTGCTTGATATTAGGAAAGTTGAGAAATAAATATAGTAGGCCTGGCCTATAGAAACCTGATGGGAACCTGCTCTTTTTAATAGAGGCCATTACATGTTTTCATGTGCAATTGTATGTCCTATAGAAATGTTGTGCAACATGAGCTCATGGGCTCTCATGAAGTTTTTTATTAGATTTACAATTACACTTGCACTGATGTCAGAGTGATTAGAGGGACAATATATTGCAGAGTACCAGGCAGTTTGTCATGCAGGTGAAAGAGGACCCAAAAGCGACTTAACAGAAACAGAGTTTATTTAAATCCAAACAGGGAATAACAAAAATCCTCTAGTCTGTAGAGGGGAATAACTAGAGAAGCGGCCACAGACTGCAGGTCGCTTCGGGTAGGCGCAGGCCGTAGTTGATAGAGCCACCTGCTCACACGCAGCATCTGATGAAGGCAAAAAAAACACGACAGGACAGGGCGAAACACAATCACAGCATGGTGAATACAAAACAAGGAACCGACGGGACAGGAACGGAACACAAAGGAATAAATAGGGACTCTAATCAGGGGAAAGGATCGGGAACAGGTGTGGGAAGACTAAATGATGATTAGGGGAATAGGAACAGCTGGGAGCAGGAACGGAACGATAGAGAGAGGAGAGAGAGGGAGGGGGAGAGAGAGGGATAGAAAAAGGGAACGAACCTAATAAGACCAGCAGGGGGAAACGAACAGAAGGAAAAGCAAAATGACAAGATGATATAAGACAAAACATGACAGTACCCCCCCACTCACCGAGCGCCTCCTGGCGCTCTCGAGGAGGAACACTGGCGGCAACGGAGGAAATCATAGATCAAACGGTCCAGCACGTCCCGAGAAAGAACCCAACTCCTCTCCTCAGGACCGTAACGAAAACGATAAAAAGGGAAACTAGGGTACTACTCTAAAAAAAAAATGAGAACTAGGGACAGACTGAGACACAGCAAGGGCAGGAACAAGAACAGGAGAGATGCGATGGCAGGGAACAGACTGAGACCCAGCAAGACCAGGAGCAGAAGCAGAAAAAAAATTACCAGACTTCTTCTGCGCGCAGTCTGAACACGCAGCCACGAAACGGCGCGTGTCACGCTCCTGAGTCGGCCACCAAAAGCGCTGGCGAATAGACGCAAGAGTGCCTCGAACACCGGGATGACCAGCTAACTTGGCAGAGTGAGCCCACTGAAGAACAGCCAGACGAGTGGAAACAGGAACGAAAAGGAGGTTACTAGGACAAGCGCGCGACGCAGTGTGCGTGAGTGCTTGCTTAACCTGTCTTTCAATTCCCCAGACTGTCAACCCGACAACACGCCCATAAGGAAGAATCCCCTCGAGATCAGTAGAAGCCACAGAAGAACTAAACAGACGGGATAAGGCATCAGGCTTGGTGTTCTTGCTACCCGGACGGTAAGAAATCACAAACTCGAAACGAGCGAAAAACAACGCCCAACGAGCTTGACGGGCATTAAGTCGTTTGGCAGAACGGATGTACTCAAGGTTCTTATGGTCTGTCCAAACGACAAAAGGAACGGTCGCCCCCTCCAACCACTGTCGCCATTCGCCTAGGGCTAAGCGGATGGCGAGCAGTTCACGGTTACCCACATCATAGTTGCGCTCAGATGGCGACAGGCGATGAGAAAAATAAGCGCAAGGATGAACCTTATCGTCAGACTGGAAGCGCTGGGATAGAATGGCTCCCACGCCTACCTCTGAAGCGTCAACCTCGACAATGAATTGTCTAGTGACGTCAGGAGTAACGAGGATAGGAGCGGACGTAAACGTTCTTTTAGAAGATCAAAAGCTCCTGGGCGGAACCGGACCACTTAAAACACGTCTTGACAGAAGTAAGAGCTGTGAGAGGGGCAGCAACTTGACCGAAATTACGAATGAAACGCCGATAGAAATTAGCGAAACCTAAAAAGCGCTGCAACTCGACACGTGACCTTGGAACGGGCCAATCACTGACAGCTTGGACCTTAGCGGAATCCATCTGAATGCCTTCAGCGGAAATAACGGAACCGAGAAAAGTAACGGAGGAGACATGAAAAGAGCACTTCTCAGCCTTTACGTAGAGACAATTCTCTAAAAGGCGCTGTAGAACACGTCGAACGTGCTGAACATGAATCTCGAGTGACGGAGAAAAAATCAGGATATCGTCAAGATAGACAAAAACAAAAATGTTCAGCATGTCTCTCAGAACGTCATTAACTAATGCCTGAAAAACAGCTGGCGCATTGGCGAGACCGAACGGCAGAACCCGGTACTCAAAATGCCCTAACGGAGTGTTAAACGCCGTTTTCCACTCGTCCCCCTCTCTGATGCGCACGAGATGGTAAGCGTTACGAAGGTCCAACTTAGTAAAGCACCTGGCTCCCTGCAGAATCTCGAAGGCTGATGACATAAGGGGAAGCGGATAACGATTCTTAACCGTTATGTCATTCAGCCCTCGATAATCCACGCAGGGGCGCAGAGTACCGTCCTTCTTCTTAACAAAAAGAACCCCGCCCCGGCCGGAGAAGAAGAAGGCACTATGGTACCGGCGTCAAGAGACACAGACAAATAATCCTCGAGAGCCTTACGTTCGGGAGCCGACAGAGAGTATAGTCTACCTCGAGGAGGAGTGGTCCCCGGAAGGAGATCAATACTACAATCATACGACCGGTGAGGAGGAAGGGAGTTGGCTCGGGACCGACTGAAGACCGTGCGCAGATCATGATATTCCTCCGGCACTCCTGTCAAATCGCCAGGTTCCTCCTGGGAAGTAGGGACAGAAGAAACGGGAGGGATGGCAGACATTAAACACTTCACATGACAAGAAACGTTCCAGGATAGGATAGAATTACTAGACCAATTAATAGAAGGATTATGACATACTAGCCAGGGATGACCCAAAACAACAGGTGTAAACGGTGAACGGAAAATCAAAAAGAAATAGTCTCACTGTGGTTACCAGATACTGTGAGGGTTAAAGGTAGTGTCTCAAATCTGATACTGGGAAGATGACTACCATCTAAGGCAAACATGGGCGTAGGCTTGTCTAACGGTCTGAAAGGAATGTTATGTTTCCGAACCCATGCTTCGTCCATGAAACAACCCTCAGCCCCAGAGTCAATCAAGGCACTGCATGTAGCACCCGAACCGGTCCAGCGTAGATGGACCGACATAGTAGTACAAGATCTAGATGAAGAGACCAGAGTAGTAGCGCTCACCAGTAGCCCTCCGCTTACTGATGGGCTCTGGCCTCTTACTGGACATGAATTAACAAAATGTCCAGCAACTCCGCAATAGAGGCACAGGCGGTTGGTGATCCTCCGTTCCCTCTCCTTAGTCGAGATGCGAATCCCTCCCAGCTGCATGGGCTCAGTCTCAAAGCCAGAGGAGGGAGATGGTTGCGATGCGGAGCAGGGAAACACCGTTGATGCGAGCTCTCTTCCACGAGCCCGGTGACGAAGATCTACCCGTCGTTCTATGCGGATGGCGAGAGCAATCAAAGAGTCCACATCTGAAGGAACCTCCCGGGAGAGAATTTCATCCTTAACCACTGCGTGGAGTCCCTCCAGAAAACGAGCGAGCAGCGCCGGCTCGTTCCACTCACTAGAGGCAGCAAGAGTGCGAAACTCAATAGAATAATCCGTTATGGACCGTTCACCTTGGCATAAGGAAGCCAGGGCCCTAGAAGCCTCCCTACCAAAAACTGAACGGTCAAAAACCCGAATCATCTCCTCTTTAAAGTTCTGGAACTTGTTAGAGCAATCAGCCCTTGCCTCCCAGATAGCTGTGCCCCATTCTCGAGCCCGGCCAGTAAGGAGTGAAATGACGTAAGCAACCCGAGCTCTCTCTCTAGAGTATGTGTTGGGTTGGAGAGAGAACACAATCTCACACTGCGTGAGAAAGGAGCGGCACTCAGTGGGCTGCCCGGAGTAGCAAGGTGGGTTATTAACCCTAGGTTCTGGAGGCTCGGCAGGCCAGGAAGTAACAGGTGGCACGAGACGTAGACTCTGGAACTGTCCAGAGAGTCGGAAACCTGAGCGGCCAGGTTCTCCACGGCATGGCAAGCAGCAGACAATTCCTGCTCGTGTCTGCCGAGCATGGCTCCTTGGATCTCGACGGCAGTGTAACGAGCATCTGAAGTCGCTGGGTCCATTACTTGGTCGGTTCCTTCTGTCATGCAGGTGAAAGAGGACCCAAAAGCGACTTAACAGAAACAGAGTTTATTTAAATCCAAACAGGGAATAACAAAAATCCTCTAGTCTGTAGAGGGAATAACTAGAGAAGCGGCCACAGACTGCAGGTCGCTTCGGGTAGGCGCAGGCCGTAGTTGATAGAGCCACCTGCTCACACGCAGCATCTGATGAAGGCAAAAAACACGACAGGACAGGGCGAAACACAATCACAGCATGGTGAATACAAAACAAGGAACCGACGGGACAGGAACGGAACACAAAGGAATAAATAGGGACTCTAATCAGGGGAAAGGATCGGGAACAGGTGTGGGAAGACTAAATGATGATTAGGGGAATAGGAACAGCTGGGAGCAGGAACGGAACGATAGAGAGAGGAGAGAGAGGGAGGGGGAGAGAGAGGGATAGAAAAAGGGAACGAACCTAATAAGACCAGCAGGGGGAAACGAACAGAAGGAAAAGCAAAATGACAAGATGATATAAGACAAAACATGACACAGTTAGCACGTTTGTTAGTCTACTAATGACCATCAGCAGCATCAGTGCTTGGAGAAGTCTAATTTGACTGCCTTCATGCCGGTTGGCGATGATACAGTACTTGTACCGTTGTACTTATTAGCACTCCTGTGCTAATGCAGGGGGCCACACTGCACCACCGTAACTGGCGAGGCCCCATCTTCTCCTGGATCATATGCAGTGTGACACGTGGATCCAGGTATCTCTCAGCAACCTTCACTGCAGTGGGGATGGTTAAAAGAACTTGGTACGACCCTCTCCAACGGGGGTCCTGACAACTCTTTCTCCTGAAGTCTTTGACTACCACGAGATCACCTGGGATCAAACAGTGCCCAGGTCCACCTGCCAGGTTCGGCAAAGACGCCTTCACCCAGGGGAGAGTGGAGGCTCTGGACCGCAGACCGTCGCTGGAGGCTCTGGACTGCAGACCATCGCTGGAGGCTCTGGACCTCAGACCGTCACTGGAGGCTCTGGACCGCAGACCGTCGCTGGAGGCTCTGGACCGCAGACCGTCGCTGGAGGCTCTGGACTGCAGACCGTCGCAAGATGGTAGACCGTCACAGGCAACTATACCTAGACAAGATCCCACAAAGCACAATGGGGAAATGGCTGCCTAAATATGATCCCCAATCAGAGACAACGATAAACACCTGCCTCTGATTGGGAACCATACCAGGCCAACATTGATCATTAATCACCTAGATAACACACCCTAGTCACTGTCACGTCCCAACCAATATGGAGAATAAACAGCTCTCTATGGTCAGGGCGTGACAGTTGACTTACTGAGATTCAGTAGACGTGTCCCTCAGACGTTTGCCGGATCAGGTATCTTCCCCCGGGCACCTCTCAGTAAAAGTCTGGTCTGGGTGGGTCCAGGTCGTCTTTGGTCAGACAGGAATCTCCCTCATGCTGTCACACAGAATGCGCCACCAGTGTTCCCTCACAGACCTTCACTGATGCCAAGATCGTGACAAGATTTAGATGAGGTTTAGGGTTTTAGATGAGGTTCAGGGTTTTAGATGAGGTTCAGGGTTTTAGATGAGGTTCAGGGTTTTAGATGAGGTTCAGGGTTTTAGATGAGGTTCAGGGTTTTAGATGAGGTTCAGGGTTTTAGATGAGGTTTAGGGTTTTAGATGAAGTTTAGGGTTTTAGATGAAGTTTAGGGTTTTAGATGAGGTTCAGGGTTTTAGATGAGGTTCAGGGTTTTAGATGACGTTTAATTCTACCTGGTTTATGTTAGAGAGGCATCCATTAAAGAACAGACTGTGTTCTATTAGACAGCTAACTCTCAATCCACGATATAGCAGATAATGTAAAGACATAACACATATGTTTTTTATAACACCAGACTAATTGATAATGTAATAAGCTGCACTGGTCAACCAAAACAGCTCCCACAATCTTATTATTATCAATTAATTTCAGCCAATCATCATTCATTTGTTTCAGTGCAATACATTTTGAGTGCCCTTCCGCCTTAAATGTACACAAAGGGCTAATATCAATAACGTTTCATGTCAATCTCTCCTGGCTCAAAGTAGAGGAGAGATTGACTGCATCACAACGTGTCTTTGTGAGAGGTATTGATGTGCTGTGAGGACACACGTGCACAGACACACACACACACACACACACACACACACACACACACACACACACACACACACACACACACACACACACACACACACACACACACACACACACACACACACAGACACACACACACACACACACACACACACACACACACACACACACACACACACACACACACACACACACACACACACACACACACTGTTATGCAGGTGAATGAGGACCCAAAAGCGACTTGGCGAAAACAGAGTATTTAATCCAGTAAAGTTACTTTACAAACAAAAGGCATAATACTACTCGTAATGATGAGAACAGACAGGAGACTTGATCAAGAACTGCAGGTTGCCTCGGGAAGGCACTTGAACGTAGCAGACTCAGACACCTGCTCACCACGCAGCATCTGAGGGAAACACGACACGACAGGGCAATACATAGACACAGCACGGTGAACAATAGATAAGGATCCGACAGGGCAGGAACGGAAAACAAGGGAAGAAATAGGGACTCTAATCAGGGGAAAAGATAAGGAACAGGTGTGGGAAGACTAAATGATGATTAGGGGAATAGGAACAGCTGGGAGCAGGAACGGAACGATAGAGAGAGGAGAGAGAGGGAGGGGGAGAGAGAGGGATAGAAAAAGGGAACGAACCTAATAAGACCAGCAGGGGAAACGAACAGAAGGGAAAGCATAATGACAAGACAATCTAAGACAAAACATGACAGTACCCCCACTCACCGAGCGCCTCCTGGCGCACTCGAGGAGGAATCCTGGCGGCAACGGAGGAAATCATCAATAAGTGAACGGTCCAGCACGTCCCGAGACGGAACCCAACTCCTCTCCTCAGGACCGTAACCCTCCCAATCCACTAAGTATTGGTGACCCCGTCCCGAGAACGCATGTCCATGATCTTACGTACCTTGTAAATAGGTGCGCTCGACAAGGACGGGAGGGGGAGGAAGACGAACGGGGGTGCGAAGAAAGGGCTTGACACAGGAGACATGGAAGACAGGATGGACGCGACGAAGATGTCGCGGAAGAAGCAGTCGCACAGCGACAGGATTGACGACCTGGGAGACACGGAACGGACCAATGAACCGCGGAGTCAACTTACGAGAAGCTGTCGTAAGAGGAAGGTTGCGAGTGGAAAGCCACACTCTCTGGCCGCAACAATACCTTGGACTCTTAATCCTGCGTTTATTGGCGGCTCTCACAGTCTGTGCCCTGTAACGGCAAAGTGCAGACCTCACCCTCCTCCAGGTGCGCTCACAACGTTGGACAAACGCTTGAGCGGAGGGAACGCTGGACTCGGCAAGCTGGGATGAGAACAGAGGAGGCTGGTAACCCAGACTACTCTGAAACGGAGATAACCCGGTAGCAGACGAAGGAAGCGAGTTGTGAGCGTATTCTGCCCAGGGAGCTGTTCTGCCCAAGACGCAGGGTTTCTGAAAGAAAGGCTGCGTAGTATGCGACCAATCGTCTGATTGGCCCTCTCTGCTTGACCGTTAGACTGGGGATGAAACCCGGAAGAGAGACTGACGGACGCACCAATCAAACGACAGAACTCCCTCCAAAACTGTGACGTGAATTGCGGGCCTCTGTCTGAAACGGCGTCTAACGGGAGGCCATGAATTCTGAACACATTCTCGATAATGATTTGTGCCGTCTCCTTAGCGGAAGGAAGTTTAGCGAGGGGAATGAAATGTGCCGCCTTAGAGAACCTATCGACAACCGTAAGAATCACAGTCTTCCCCGCAGACAAAGGCAGACCGGTAATGAAGTCTAGGGCGATGTGAGACCATGGTCGAGAAGGAATGGGGAGCGGTCTGAGACGACCGGCAGGAGGAGAGTTACCCGACTTAGTCTGCGCGCAGTCCGAACAAGCAGCCACGAAACGGCGCGTGTCACGCTCCTGAGTCGGCCACCAAAAGCGCTGGCGAATAGACGCAAGAGTGCCTCGAACACCGGGATGACCAGCTAACTTGGCAGAGTGAGCCCACTGAAGAACAGCCAGACGAGTGGAAACAGGAACGAAAAGGAGGTTACTAGGACAAGCGCGCGGCGACGCAGTGTGCGTGAGTGCTTGCTTAACCTGTCTTTCAATTCCCCAGACTGTCAACCCGACAACACGCCCATAAGGAAGAATCCCTCGGGATCAATAGAAGCCACAGAAGAACTAAACAGACGGGATAAGGCATCAGGCTTGGTGTTTTTGCTACCCGGACGGTAAGAAATCACAAACTCGAAACGAGCGAAAAACAACGCCCAACGAGCTTGACGGGCATTAAGTCGTTTGGCAGAACGGATGTACTCAAGGTTCTTATGGTCTGTCCAAACGACAAAAGGAACGGTCGCCCCTCCAACCACTGTCGCCATTCGCCTAGGGCTAAGCGGATGGCGAGCAGTTCACGGTTACCCACATCATAGTTGCGCTCAGATGGCGACAGGCGATGAGAAAAAAATGCACAAGGATGAACCTTATCGTCAGACTGGAAGCGCTGGGATAGAATGGCTCCCACGCCTACCTCTGAAGGCGTCAACCTCGACAATGAATTGTCTAGTGACGTCAGGAGTAACGAGGATAGGAGCGGACGTAAAACGTTCTTTTAGAAGATCAAAAGCTCCCTGGGCGGAACCGACCACTTAAAACACGTCTTGACAGAAGTAAGAGCTGTGAGAGGGGCAGCAACTTGACCGAAATTACGAATGAAACGCCGATAGAAATTAGCGAAACCTAAAAGCGCTGCAACTCGACACGTGACCTTGGCACGGGCCAATCACTGACAGCTTGGACCTTAGCGGAATCCATCTGAATGCCTTCAGCGGAAATAACGGAACCGAGAAAAGTCACGGAGGAGACATGAAAAGAGCACTTCTCAGCCTTTACGTAGAGACAATTCTCTAAAAGGCGCTGTAGAACACGTCGAACGTGCTGAACATGAATCTCGAGTGACGGTGAAAAAATCAGGATATCGTCAAGATAGACAAAAACAAAGATGTTCAGCATGTCTCTCAGAACATCATTAACTAATGCCTGAAAAACAGCTGGCGCATTGGCGAGACCAAACGGCAGAACCCGGTACTCAAAATGCCCTAACGGAGTGTTAAACGCCGTTTTCCACTCGTCCCCCTCTCTGATGCGCACGAGATGGTAAGCGTTACGAAGGTCCAACTTAGTAAAGCACCTGGCTCCCTGCAGAATCTCGAAGGCTGATGACATAAGGGGAAGCGGATAACGATTCTTAACCGTTATGTCATTCAGCCCTCGATAATCCACGCAGGGCGCAGAGTACCGTCCTTCTTCTTAACAAAAAGAACCCCGCCCCGGCCGGAGAGGAAGAAGGCACTATGGTACCGGCGTCAAGAGACACAGATAAATAATCCTCGAGAGCCTTACGTTCGGGAGCCGACAGAGAGTATAGTCTACCTCGAGGAGGAGTGGTCCCCTGAAGGAGATCAATACTACAATCATACGACCGGTGAGGAGGAAGGGAGTTGGCTCGGGACCGACTGAAGACCGTGCGCAGATCATGATATTCCTCCGGCACTCCTGTCAAATCGCCAGGTTCCTCCTGAGAAGTGGGGACAGAAGAAATGGGAGGGATGGCAGACATTAAACACTTCACATGACAAGAAACGTTCCAGGATAGGATAGAATTACTAGACCAATTAATAGAAGGATTATGACATACTAGCCAGGGATGACCCAAAACAACAGGTGTAAAAGGTGAACGAAAAATCAAAAAGAAATAGTCTCACTGTGGTTACCAGATACTGTGAGAGTTAAAGGTAGTGTCTCAAATCTGATACTGGGAAGATGACTACCATCTAAGGCAAACATGGGCGTAGGCTTGTCTAACTGTCTGAAAGGAATGTCATGTTTCCGAGCCCATGCTTCGTCCATGAAACAACCCTCAGCCCCAGAGTCAATCAAGGCACTGCATGTAGCACCGAACCGGTCCAGCGTAGATGGACCGACATAGTAGTACAGGATCTAGATGAAGAGACCTGAGTAGTAGCGCTCACCAGTAGCCCTCCGCTTACTGATGAGCTCTGGCCTTTTACTGGACATGAATTGACAAAATGTCCATCAAATCCGCAATAGAGGCACAGGCGGCTGGTGATCCTCCGTTCCCTCTCCTTGGTCGAGATGCGAATACCTCCCAGCTGCATGGGCTCAGTCTCTGAGCCAGAGGAGGGAGATGGTTGCGATGCGGAGCAGGGAAACACCGTTGACGCGAGCTCTCCTCCACGAGCTTGGTGACGAAGATCTACCCGTCGTTCTATGCGGATGGCGAGAGCAATCAAAGAGTCCACACTGGAAGGAACCTCCCGAGAGAGAATCTCATCTTTGACCACTGCGTGGAGTCCCTCCAGAAAACGAGCGAGCAGCGCCGGCTAGTTCCAGTCACTAGAGGCAGCAAGAGTGCGAAACTCTATAGAGTAATCCGTTATGGATCGATCACCTTGGCATAGGGAAGCCAGGGCCCTAGAAGCCTCCCTACCAAAAACTGAACGGTCAAAAACCCGAATCATCTCCTCTTTAAAGTTCTGGTAATTGTTAGAACAATCAGCCCTTGCCTCCCAGATAGCTGTGCCCCACTCTCGAGCCCGGCCAGTAAGGAGTGAAATGACGTAAGCAACCCGAGCTCTCTCGCTAGAGTATGTGTTGGGTTGGAGAGAGAACACAATATCACACTGGGTGAGAAAGGAGCGGCACTCCGTGGGCTGCCCGGAGTAGCAAGGTGGGTTATTAACCCTAGGTTCCGGAGGCTCGGCAGGCCAGGAAGTAACAGGTGGCACGAGACGAAGACTCTGGAACTGTCCAGAGAGGTCGGAAACCTGAGCGGCCAGGTTCTCCACGGCATGGCGAGCAGCAGACAATTCCTGCTCGTGTCTGCCGAGCATGGCTCCTTGGATCTCGACGGCAGTGTTACGAGCATCTGTAGTCGCTGGGTCCATTCCTTGGTCGGATCCTTCTGTTATGCAGGTGAATGAGGACCCAAAAGCGACTTGGCGAAACAGAGTATTTAATCCAGTAAAGTTACTTTACAAACAAAAGGCATAATACTACTCGTAATGACGAGAACAGACAGGAGACTTGATCAAGAACTGCAGGTTGCCTCGGGAAGGCACTTGAACGTAGCAGACTCAGACACCTGCTCACCACGCAGCATCTGAGGGAAACACGACACGACAGGGCAATACATAGACACAGCACGGTGAACAATAGATAAGGATCCGACAGGGCAGGAACGGAAAACAAGGGAAGAAATAGGGACTCTAATCAGGGGAAAAGATAAGGAACAGGTGTGGGAAGACTAAATGATGATTAGGGGAATAGGAACAGCTGGGAGCAGGAACGGAACGATAGAGAGAGGAGAGAGAGGGAGGGGGAGAGAGAGGGATAGAAAAAGGGAAACGAACCTAATAAGACCAGCAGGGGGAAACGAACAGAAGGGAAAGCATAATGACAAGACAATCTAAGACAAAACATGACACACACACACACACACACACACACACACACACACACACACACACACACACACACACACACACACACACACACACACACACACACACACACACACACACACACACACACACACACACACACACACACACACACACACTCTCCCTCTCTCTCTCACACACACACACACACACACACTCTCTCTCTCACACACACACTAAGATTGTACTATTGTCATAAGGTGAATGCACCAATTTGTAAGTCGCTCTGGATAAGAGCGTCTGCTAAATGACTTAAATGTAAATGTAAATGTATTGTACATTATATATTGTAAATGTGTAATATTAGAGTAATAACGTAGTAATTTATTGTATGATGTTGTTGGTTTATTTATGATGTAGGGTGTTGTTTTGTTGTGATGTAATTGTTTTGTTCCTGTTTGGATCCCAGGAAGAGGAGCTGCTAAATACTCTAAATACTAAATACTTTTGCTGAGCGTGAGACACTCCTATTCATTTCAAGTCAAATCAAATGTTATTCGTCACATGAGCTGAATACAACGGCGATCAACTTTACCATGAAATGCTTGATTACGAGCCCTTCCCAACAAAACAGAGGAAAACCATTATCTTGGAAATAGTAACACAAATGGAATAAAATACACAAGATTGGAGCTATATACAGGGGTACTAGTACCAGAACGATGTGCAGAGGTACGAGGTATTTATGTACATACATGAAGACAGGGTAATGTGACTAGGCATCAGGATAGATAATAATAAGGTATTTGAGGTAGATATGTACATGAAGGCAGGGTAATGTGACAAGGCATCA